>NC_056741.1:360803508-361028508 GCF_019279795.1 Protopterus annectens
CCTATGTGACTGCATCTCTGCTGCTGCATCTTTTTTGTCCACTTACTCCAATCTCTCCACTGCCTGCTCCTCCAGGGCTTGGGAAGCAAATCAAACTTGGGTCATCTAGGGAGTAGTCAGGCCAAAATCTGTAAGCCATGAATTCAGCAATGTCCATCTTCTATAACACACACACACACACACAAATTTACATGAGTTCATAGGTATCACTTGAGACACATCCTGGCCATCACACCATGTACTACTCAAAGTACAGTTTTGTACCTACCATAAATGTAGATGTTTGAGTGCTAATACAGCTGCAGTCATTAGAGATGGGTTCTCCTGCCGTCAGGCGGGTCCTCAGTCGGCCGAATTCCAAAGTCTAGGTCCGGCGTCGGTTGTCGCCTTCTTCCCTGACGTCAGTGCGACAGGGATATACAAGACACAGCCAACGCCATTTTCTTCAGTCTTTCTTGCCCCAGATGTCAGGTGCCCCCAGAAGGAAGGCAATACATAATTTATATATCTATGTATAGTCATGCAATGCAATATAATCAAAATTCAGTAGTTGCAAGCAAATACACCATAGAAGGATAACCCAAACAGGTTGTATGAGGAGGAGTTAGCCACTAGGCCTGTACCAAGAGGGGAAGGAGGGAGGGAAACCTGGACTGCAGCTGTATTAGCACTCGAACATCTACATTTATGGTAGGTACAAAACTGTACTATGTTCATCGTGCATACAGCTGCAGTCATTACAGATGGGTAGAATCCCAAAGCTACACAGGGTGGTAGGCACTAGGTGGAATTAGGAGGAGCCAGAATGCCCTGCAACACAGCAGTGGCAAAGCCTGCTCTTGTTTTGGAGTATAAAGGTAGGTGGTAGTGTTTAGTGAAGGTATGCACCGAACTCCAAGTGGCTGCCTCCAAAATATCTTCGGTAGGAATTCCTCTGAGGAAGGCTGCAGAGGTAGCTGTGGCCCTTGTGGAGTGGGATCTGATGCCTGTAGGCACAGATTTACCAGGAAAGGAGTAACAAAAATGTATGCAGTGGCCTATCCATTTTGAAATTGTCTGTTTGGAAATTGGCTTCCCTTGAGCTCCTACAGCATAGGACACAAAGAGTTGTTCTGATTTCCTGAATGGCTTTGTTCTGTCCAAATAGTAACGCAGATGTCTATGGATGTCTAAGGAATGTAGCAGCCTTTTCCCTTTGTTTTGAGGATTGGGGTAAAAGGTAGGAAAGTGTATGGCCTGATTTAAAGCTACCCTGGATACTACCTTAGGCATAAATGACGGGTTGGTTCATAGGGAAACCCTGTCCTGATGGAAGATGAGAAAGGGCTGCACAGCCATGAGGGCTTGTAATTCCGAGACCCTACGAGCTGAGGTAATAGCCAGAAGGAAAGCTGTTTTCCAGGACAAATATTGCAAATCTGTTGAGGCAGCTGGTTCAAAAGGAGGCAATGTTAATTTTTCCAGAATGTAATTAAGATCCCAGGCTGGGATTGGTCGTTTCCTTGGAGGTCTTATATTCTTAGCCCCTCTGAGGAACTGTCTTAAGAGTGGGTGAGAGAATAAGGGTGGATCATTGTTGTATTCTGCAGAAATGGCTGAGGCATGGATTTTAATGGAGGAGAATGAAAGTCCACTGTTCAGCAGCTCAGTTAGATACTGTAATATCTGAGGCAAATTCAGTTTTCTAGGATCCTGGTCCTTTTTTAACCGTTTCCATTTTGCGGAGTAAGCTTTTCTAGTAGATGGCCTTCTGGCTTCCAAAATGACATCCTGTATCTCCTTGGAGAGTAGGGTCTGTTGTGGTGTTAAGGAATTTTCCATGCAGCCAGATTGAGTGTTTTCAGCTGACTGTGAAGAGTTTTGTAGCTGTGCTGAGTCAGAAGGAGAGGCATTAGAGGTAGGGTCCAGGGAGGAGAATGTGTTAGGCTCCTCAGGAGTGGGTACCAGTGTTGTCTTGGCCAGTCTGGAGCAATCAGTATCATCTTTGGTCTGTCTGCTCTTGTTTTCAAAAGCACCTTGGTCAGTAGAGGAAGAGGTGGAAAGGCGTAAACTGTCCGTGCTGCCCAACTGAAAGAAAGGGCGTCCACTCTCCAGGCCTTTGGATGAAATGTCCTTGAGCAGAATTTTGTCAATTGGTGATTTTTGTGGGAGGCAAAGATCTATGTCTGGCCTTCCCCAGGCTTGGATTATCTTTGTAAACACTTGAGGATGCAACTTCCATTCATGAGGATCTGTCATATTTCTGCTTAGATTGTCTGCCAGCGTGTTTTCCATACCTGGCACGTACTGTGCTTGAAGCTCGATTTGCCATTCCAGAGCCCTGTTCCAAAGTGACATGGCCAGCCTGCACAGGGGGTAAGAATGTGTTCCTCCTTGTTTGTTTATGTACCACATTAATGTGGTGTTGTCTGTTCTTATTAATAATTGCCCTGGATGCAGGAGGTACTTGAAAGCTGTAATTGCATTTATCACTGCTAGCATTTCCTTTTGATTGATGTGAAGGTGCTTTTCCTTTTGGGACCATTTGCCCTGAATGCACCTGTCTGTCATGTGTGCCCCCCAGGCGTAGTCTGAGGCATCTGTTGTGATGACTTTATTTGCTTGAGGTTTGCAGAATGGTAAACCTGCGTTTATTTGGCATGCTTGAGCCCACCATAGAAATTCCTTTTGTAAACATGGAATTAGTGGTATCATTGTTTCCAAACTGTGGCTGTGTTGAGACCATAGGTTTTTTAGGTACCATTGAAGTTTCCTTATATGCAACTTTGCACATGGGATTAGAAGAATGCAAGATGCCATGAATCCCAGAGCCTGCAGGATTTTCCTTGCAGTTAGCCTGGTACAATTTGTTAGTATCTTGAAGTACTGAGTTAGTTGCCCCTGTTTTTCTGGCGTAAGATAGGCCATCTGGGTGTTTGTGTCCAAGTTGGCACCCAGGAAAATTATTTTCTGAGATGGTGTTAGCCTGGATTTCTCTTTGTTGACTGTGTATCCCAGAGAATTCAATAACTGTGTTAATAAGCCAGATGCTCCAGAAGTATGTGTTTGCTGTCCGCTTGGATCAGGCAGTCGTCCAAATAAGGGTATATTTGTATCCCTTGAAGTCTGCAGTAGGCAATTACTGATGCCAGGCATTTTGTGAATACTCTGGGCGCAGTAGATAAGCCAAAGGGCAATGCAGAGAATTGATAGTGGATTGAACCTGCAAGAAATCTGAGGTATCTTCTGCAGCTTTGTCTGATTGGGACATGCAGGTATGCCTCCTTGAGGTCCAATGTTACCAGCCAAGACTCCTTGCCCAGCATGGGAAGAAGCTGCTGTAAGGTGAGCATCTTGAATTTTGGTACGAGCAGAAATGTGTTTAGGATGGATAAGTCCAAAATGGGTCTCCAATTGGTTCCCTTCCTTGGTACCAGGAATAGTCTGGAATAAAAACCTTGACCTTGTTCGTGAGTAGGTACCTCTTGAATAGCTTTCATGTCCATGAGCTTTGAAATTTGTATTTGAGCCTCTGCCCTTTGATTGTGTGGCAGGTTCGGCATGCCTCTCATTTTGGAAGAGTGTGAAAATGAAATCTGTAGCCTCTGTTTATAATGTCCAGGATCCATTTGTCTTTTGTGACAATATGCCAATTTTCTGAAAATAATGCCAGCTTTCCCCAAGGGTGCTGCCACTTGAGCCTTGTTTGGCATGCAAAGGGAAAGTCATTGGGTTTGTTTTCTGTATTGCTGTGCACTGTCTTCGCCACCTCTTGATGCTGGAGGTTGCCATTGTCTGCCTCTATATGATCCTTGAGATTGTCCTCTGCCCCTTCCGCGTCTGTATCTACCTCTTTGGGGCTTGTCCGTGGCTGGAAAGGACCAGTTTTTTGTAGGCCAATTTCTACTAAAACGTGGTGGTTGTACCTGTAGAAAAGCCTTAACAGTTTGCATAGATTTAGCTTTTTCTTCCATTTTCCTTAGTATTTCCTCAGCATTAGTACCAAATAATACATCCTTTTGTAAAGGAGCATCTAGTAATTTAGCTTTGGCATGATCAGGCAGGGTTTGTTCCCTAAGTCAGGCATGTCTACGAATGACTGATCCTGTAACTGTAGCTCTACTTGAGGCCTCTAGAGCATCATAACCACATTGTAAGGTGTGCTTACCCACTTGTTCTGCACTATGCATCATATCCTGCAACTCCTTCAGATCTGGTTGTTCAGGTTGTGACATTTTATTCTTTAATTGTGATAACAGAAACTGCTGATATTTAAGCATATGGAACTGACAATTTAATGCCCTCATGGCTAGAGTGGCCGAGGTATATACCTTTTTTCCCCACCTTTCTAAGGATCTAGACTCTCTTTCGGAAGGTAATGGATTCTTAGCAGTAGAGGCCTTCATTCCCTTGGGACCCTGAGAAATTGTTTCTAAGTCAGCATTATGGCTTTTGTAAAGAAATTGGTGTGAGTTAGGAACTCTGTAGTACCTATCAGGCTTGACTGGGGCTGGAGGCAGGGAATCCGGATTAAGGCAAGCCTCCGAATAAACATCATCAAGTATGTCCAAGACAGGAGGTATCGCCAGAGGTCTGTGCTGAGGTAGCAGAAGAAATTCCCTAAGCCTTTTCTTTGAATCTGAAAAATCCTGGCCTTCCCAATGGAAGTGTTCTCTCAAGGTATGCAAGGTTTCCCCGAATGAGAAATCGTCTGGGGGTGGATACAGAAGGAATGGACTGTTCTGCATCAGAATCTTAAAAAGGGGAGTACGAATGCTCCTCTTCATCAGAATGTTCTGAAATAATGGAGCCCTGGTCAGAAGAGGGAGATTCTTCCTCCACTCTGGGTCTCTTGCCCGGTGGGGGTTGGGAACCCATGATAAGAGTAATTAAATCCTCAGCCATTTTGAGCATCTGATTTTTAGGCATGGGGCCTGTAGATGGGCCCTGTGCAACAGGCCTCTGGGAGTGCATGGCTGATTTAGACTTAGTAAAGGCCTTGATGGAAAAGGAAGAAGAAGGTCTGAAGACACCATGGGTGGAAGTAGATCTGTCCACATTAAGAGGCTCAACACTCACAGTGGCTTCGGTAGCTGTAGTCAGGGTATGGGCCGAGGAACCTGCGGTCTCGGTTACAGAGGACACCGCCAGAGAAGTGTCGTCGGTAGTCAGGGGCTGCGTAGGCGCCTCACTGAGAACCAGACCACGTGTAGCCGGTTTTGGCGTGGTGTCGGTGGAGACCGCGGGCCTCACGTGTCGGTCTTTGTCCTTGCGTTTTTTGGACAAAATGGTAGTCGGAGTCTCCGACGACATTGTATAGTTAAAAGCTTTACCAAAAAAGTGCTGGGCGAACTCCGCCCGATGCTTAATAGTGTGTTTATTAAAGGTAGCACAAAAGCGACAGCCCGAGACGTCGTGGTCTGGGCCTAAACAAGGAATACAGAGGGAATGGAAACCCTTATGTGGTATTTGCTTCCCACAAGAAATACAATTGTTAACTTTGTCTGACATTGGTCTGAGGCAAGAAAAGTTTCCCCAACGGGGTACTTAGCTTTAAAGAAGACTTCGGTTTCCAAATTTTCGTAATTTCAGGAGCTGGCCGACCAGCACTTGCGAACTGCTTCTGCTTTGGGCACCGTGCGGCAAAAAAGACTGAAGAAAATGGAGTTGGCTGTGTCTTATATATCCCTGTCGCACTGACGTCAGGGAAGAAGGCGACAACAACCGACGCCGGACCTAGACTTTGGAATTCGGCTGACCGAGGACCCGCCTGACAGCAGGAGAACCCATCTGTAATGACTGCAGCTGTATGCATGATGAACATCAAGGGAAAAGATTTGCACATACATACCAGGCAATTGATCCAGTACACCATTTGAAGCCCAGACACTACAATTTCCACTTCCTACTGCTTGTTTCATCTAATCCATAAAGGAAGAGGACCACTAGTGAGTATCCAGAGCCCATTCTCATAATGGGGTCTTTGTTTGAAAAGTTAGGGAGCAGTTTTGTTTGATGTTGAGAGGAAGTTTCCTCTTTAAGGAGGAGATTCTCTGGGACAGAACAATCCAGCCAATGAGTTCTATTTATACACTGTAGATTTAGCTCTCTGGAGTAATACTTGTGGTGCTACCAGTTTTTCAGATCTGTAAAAAGACTATGTAAGGCAGGGTCATTTGCAAATATTTTCTATGTGAGAAAACACTTTTTTTCTAGGTAGGTAATCTGTCTGGATAGATACATGCCTTAGGGGGCAATACATTCAAGTATGGGCTGCAAGAGGGGCACACAAAGACAGTGACTTTCTTCAACCCAGAGGTTCTGCCCTTAGAAATTACCTTTGAGTAAAATTTTTTTTAATGCTAGCGTGTTGTGGTCAAAGTAGAGTTTATTGTCAGCGACTGTTCCCAACTCTCTAATTACAATATCTACTCTGAAGGGGGTGAGATGTGTTGTACATGTGGTAGGTATAGAGATGTTCTTTTTCTAAGAGTACAGTACTACATTTCTTTATGTTCAGCTTTTGTCCATGGCCCTGACACCACAAGGTTCTGAGGGTTAGGCCCTTCGAGGATATGTGCATCTTCTGATGAGCTTACAAAAGCTCCGAGTTTGCAGTCAGCAAATTTAGTCAAACAGAGGCCCTTGATGTCAAGTTTGAAACAAGTGAAGTAAATGCTGAGGAGCAGTGGTCCTAGCATTCAGTTCTGCCCTCCTCCCTGAGGTTATCAGTTAAATGGATGCTCCATACAGCCTTCTCTGACCAGTATATGGAATAATCAATGTCTATTACTAAACCATTAGCCCCAGACATAGCAGCCAGCAGGTTTTTGGTTGCTACAGTATTCTGGACACATTTTCTGAAATTTTCATATGCCATTCCTGCCTGCTACATTTAATGCGAATACTCCAACTCCAGATATGACTAAAATAATTAACACTGTTGCCCACTACATGTTATTAGCATGCATCTTTCATGGCCTGGGGTAAAAATCGCCTCAATACATGACACCAAGTTTGATTTTGCTTATAGTCAGATGAGAGAACGCCACACACAACCTGTGATGGGGCAGTTGTGTAGTCTAGGTTTAGCTATTAAAAGCAACTTTGTTCATTCATTAGGAAGACTTTTTTCTAGTGGCAAGCTTTCAGCCAAAAATAGTAAAGCGCCCATTAGTTTGACATGTCCTTTGACCGTCCTCGGACAAGAACATCAACTTGGTGTCCTGACTAAATCTCTCCATCCAGTTACTACCTGGAAGATTATCTTTAGTAAATCCTTCACTTGACACTTAAAACAGGAAACAAGTAAATCAAGCAGAAAAGACAGCTGTAGCGTGGGAACAAAATAGCTTATTAGACCATGACCAACCACTTTAAAATGTGCATGCAAAACAAACAGACAAAGTGCCAAGGATGTACAGGTGCCAGACCTACAGGGTTTAATTGTAGGGCAAGATACAACTCAGCCCCCACAGGTACTTCCTTTATTGTCTCACATTTATCTCCACCTCTCTCTATCTCTCTCTGTCCGTGGGAACATAAGGCTCCACTCCCCACCCCCTGCGGGAACTTTTAAATCCATAGATTTATTTATGGATTAAAATTTTTTTTTTTTTTTTTTGCAAACACATGACTGCACAAAGAAATCAGGAGTGGCCAGAACTGGTTTAGAATTAGCAACTTGTTTATTTGCCAGAGGTTTAAAGAAATAAATGTTCTTGACTGTATATCATAAAACTCGTCAGACTTTGGTTGACAGTTTTATCTGCAGCAAAAAGTGTTACAGACAGCATGACTGGAAAAATGAACAAGAACCACAATCCAAAAGTACTCATTTAATTGTGAGTCACTGTTTACCAGTCTAAGTAATACCACTAGAAATCTTCTCATTTGTACCTGGATGTGTTCATAACACACTCCGGAAGAAAGGCAGAAATAAAATCACACAAAGAAAACACAAGACAAAGGATGCAAGGAAAGTATTTTCTGATAGGGTTATACGATAGTGGCACTGCCATTTTTAGCAGCAGATGACCCTTAAAAAGACACAATGTAAGACTGGGAAGTGGGCTTTAGCCACATACCATGAAGTGGGTTAAAGATTAGCTGTGCAGTGGACACCTGAATGGAGTGACAAACTATTGACAGCCATACCTCACACACTACTGGACCAGTTTACTAACATTCCCAAGAAGTGATTTTTCTCAAGTATTTTATTTATTTATTTATCATTTGTTGACTAGGTTAGTCCCACTAGTCTAGTAGCCTCCTTTCAGAGAAGACCAGAGGTGGTATTCATACTGCTAGGGAAAATATGGCCAAGTTATTAGGAAACTTCCCCTACTCATTTTGATAGGTGCTGTGGGATCTTTTACATCCACCTGAGCTACCACCAAACTCAACCAGATGGGGCCTCAGTTTAATGTCTCGTCTGAAGGACATCGCACTCAGGAGTGCAGTGACCCCCCTATACTGGACTACAGCGTCAGGACTCAAGCTTCCTGGTGTTTTTAATGTAAACCACACCCTTCTGCACCACAGACACTGCAAGTAGTAATTGCATAACTGGAAGGCTCCTTGAGGTGAACTCCCACCTATGAGTTACAGTGATTTGCAATGCTTAATCTTGAACCCACATTATTATCCTAGTTTGCAGATGCTGTCTGGGTCAAGTCTGCATGCTCTGCCTGAATCTGCATGGGGTTCTTATGGGTT
Organism: Protopterus annectens; assembly: GCF_019279795.1. Taxonomy (NCBI): domain Eukaryota; kingdom Metazoa; phylum Chordata; order Ceratodontiformes; family Protopteridae; genus Protopterus; species Protopterus annectens. The sequence continues at coordinate 360,812,206 of NC_056741.1, forward strand.
TCACCTGGGTTCCATTGGGTTGTTGTGCGACTCTGAACAAGTCATTAACCAAACACAGCTACTGGGCATGGAATGCAGTGGGTTCCTGTGGATCAGCCAACTATCCCAGTAAATAGACAAAAAACAAACTTCCTCCACTTGTCTAAAGTATGTTATCCAGGTCAAAACCATAGTTTATCTGGTCCCCCTGGGCAGTTCCATAAAATGTCTCCTCAACTCAAGAAGCTGCATGCAAACAGTAAAGTCATCCTAGTGTACAACTCTAGCAAACTGCTTATTGCAACTATAACCAGTAGATTGCAAATCTAGTAACTCTGGCAAACTGTGTGCTTGAGCCCTATCCAAAAATGCAGTATCGGCATTTGTTTATGAAACTGCAATATCCTTGCAGCTTCATAAATCAATCAATGCTGGTACTCGGACACTGAACTTGCGCTCTATCAGCACCACTGAAATAAAATAATTTTTGAATAAGAGGGACAAGTAGAAATTAGTTGGAAAAGGCAGGAATCACTGTAATTCATCATGACAGCATTATTACTTCACTGACAAGACATGCAATTTAATACTTTTTCACTACTTACAAATTACATGATTTTTACTCTTGTCTACATCTATCAGAGTGCTTACTACTTACAAATGACTGGTTATTATTGGTGCAGGTGACTTCAAATAATTAGTGAAATACAATGCTATGCTTAACAGCACATGTTCACAGAAACACATAACATGTACATCTGCTACTGCAACAGAGGCCATCCCAACCCAGGCAGCTGGAACAGAACAAAGAAAACCCTTTCAGAACTAGTTCTGACTTGAGGTTATGTCTAATGCAGAACCATTCAATGTAAACATTTACTAAAACTTTCAGAGAAGGATGTCCGGTGTCAGTTTGTCAAAACATTTGACTAAACTTTACAGCATAATGTAACATCAAGGAACAAGACACAGGAGCAGCAGCTTCAGTCACGAGAAGAGTCGCATCATTACGGATGTTATGAGGACATATTGAAAACACCATATATGAAATGGGGCCAAAACAGGCAGAGACAGCTTAGACTTTGAATCGGTTATTGGCTGACAGTAATGCTGCAGTTAGGGGGAATTGTGTACGACACCTCACAAAATCAGTAACAGGCACAGTACTCATAAAAATCAGTCCGGTTACACACAAGTCTACTGCATAAATCAGTCCAGTTACACATAAGCCGCAGTTCCTTCTGGAACAAGAAAAAATAAAAACATTGCAGAAAATGCTGAAGGAGGGGGAGCAAAACAAAACCAATCTTCATAATGGAAACACACCATCTACTTCTCGACCCTGGACACTAAAACAGTTCCAATAACTAGCAGCTGTGTGATTTCCTCCTCAACACATTGACATGTTAACCGACGACGCTCTTTAAAATAGAAGAATTTCTATTTTTGACGTAAAGGACATCGGCAGATATGACTATTGTATGCATCTTAGTTAAAACATTCCTCTCCCCAATCAGCTGGCATAGCCTAAAAATACTCTAAAAAACCTACTGACAGCAAAACAAAACCAAGAAAATCTAAAGGTATTACAGCTCAGTACCAGGAGCCTAAACAAGGAACTCCACTCTCTTCAAGCTCTCCTTACCCAAAAGGATGCCAATGTGCAATCACTAAGATACGGTTTAAATCCATGGTGAGCACCACGGCAGTTAAAGGCTATAAAGCCTTCGACACACTCAGACCACCTACTAAACAGGCAGGGACTAAATGTGGTGGGGTCTCAGCTTACACAAAAATATACTGCAAGGCTGCTCAAATAGGACAATGCACTTCAGCTACTCCAGTTTCAAATATTCATAGACAAAATCCAGTACTACTCCATTGCAAGCTATAGGTCCTTCTATAACCCAGGAAACTTAGGATATATATTTAAGCTTACTGGAGACACTCACCCATCCAACCTACTACCATACTCATGGGTGACTTTAATTACTTCACTTTTATCTTGGAATTTGATACTAAGCAAGCAGGCAGATATTTCTGGACTTTGTAAAAATAAATTGTCAATACACTGACCAAGGGACCAGACATACTGGATCTGCTCCTCACTAATATGGGACAGCACTGCACATCCTCTAGTGTAATGTCCTCTCGGGTAAATTCAGACCACAAAATGGTCTCCTCTTAAGTAAAACTAAAACCCAGAATTTCAACTAATCCTGGAACATTCAGGAACTGTTCTAAGACTAATTTTCTGCTATTATGTGACAACCTAGAACATTTTCAAGCCCTTCTGAACCCTAAGAACATGGCTACCTACACAACACTGTTCACAGAAACTCTATAAAAGCATGTTAACACCTGCATAGAAGCAGATGTATCCACCAGGAATAAATACAGAACTTAAAAAAACACAAGCCACCCTCGTGAAATCACATCATCAAACAGGCTGTTTAACAGAAAGAAGAAAATCATGTTCAAAATTAGAAGGTGTGGCACACAGCAGTATGAAAGCAACTTCATCAAATTAAAGAACTCAGAAGACAAGTAAAGTTTACTGAAGTAACATCTGAAGTACATCTGGCCACCTAGGCCAAGGACATTCTTTAGCAATGTCTGCAACCTCAAATGCAATGCACAATTGTGTGTAGAACTCATTGTTAATGGAGCCACTTACACTGAGCCAGAAGATATAGCAAACCTACTGGCAAGTAAATAAATTCAACTCTAACTTCACCCTCTCCCCCTATCCCCACTAGCCTCCCTTCAGGAAATACCATCTAAAACAACTCCCCTGTCAGTAGTGAACAAGCCCTCAAATGCTCTACCTAAGGTAAAGAACACTGCATCAATAAGCCCAGACAATTCCAGGATGCCTTCTAAATAGCATGAAATATGACCTCTTAGACTATCTGGAAAGACTATTTAACCACAGCCTCCAAACAGACTTTGTACCTCACAAATTAAGAAAATACAGTGGTGTACAATTACCATAAATGTAGATATGTATTCTCTTTTGCAGTCCTAACTTATGGGATTTCCTGCCATGATAGCCTTGGGCTGGCCCAACTACCAGAGAAATTTTCTTCCCCTCCAGAAGCCAGCAGACCTCATGTCTGATATCATGATGTCTGGGTATAAAGGGCGTCATCCAGCCCCAAGGTCTCAGTACTTTCTTGCCCCCAACAAGTAGCAGCCCCCCTAGCAGGTCCTTAAGGTCAGGTGCCTAAGCCCATACACTCCAGGATATGTGTCAAAGAGGACGGAGTAACCTGGAACTGAGAGGGAGAACAACCAAACCTCTTCCATAGACAAGATGGGAAGGAGGGAGGAAAAACAAGTACAGTTTTGTACCTACCATAAATGTAGATGTCCGATAGATATGCAACTGCAGTCATAACATATGGGTTGTCCTGCCTCAGGCAGCCCTCGGTCAACCGGATTCCAAAGTCTGGGTCCGACGTCGGCTGATGTCGCATTTCTCTCCGACGTCAGTGCAGCTGGAGTATATAAGCATCAGCCGACGCCATTTTCTTCAGTGTTTCTTGCTCCAGATGCCAGGTGCCCTCAAGGAAGGCTGTAATCAAATTGGAAGACAAAAACAGGATTCCAGACAAATAAGTAAGCAATAAACAGATACACCATAAAAGATATCCCCAACTAAGAGAAAACAGGGATAGGAGTGGACCCAAGGCATAGAGGGGTATGGAGGGAGGGAAAATCCGACTGCAGTTGCATATCTATCGGACATCTACATTTATGGTAGGTACAAAACTGTACTATGTCCTTCAAGAATGCAACTGCAGTCATAACATATGGGTTGAATATCATAGCTTAGCTGGGGGAGGAGGAATGCTCTAGGAAAGAGATGGTGTGGCAATGAATCCCTGCAGGACTGCCGAAGCAAAGCCTGCTCTGGATCTGGAGTATAAAGGGAGACTGTAGTGTTTGGAGAATGTATGCACGGAGCTCCATGTAGCAGCTTCTAGAATGTCTTTTGTAGGCACCCCTCTTAAGAATGCTGTAGAGGTGGCTGTAGCTCTGGTGGAGTGTGGTCTGACATTGGCTGGAACATTCTTCCCATGGAAGGAATAACAGAATCTGATGCAATGTCCAATCCATTTCGAAATTGTCTGTTTGGAAATTGCTTTTCCTTGTACTCCAGGGGCGTAAGCTACAAAAAGCTGATCAGACTTCCTACTGGTCTTGGTTCTGTCCAGGTAGTAGCAAAGTTGTCTGTGAATGTCCAAGGTATGCAACAGTCTTTCCCCTTTGCTCTCAGGATTGGGGAAGAAAGTAGGCAGGTGAATAGCTTGATTTAAAGAAACCCTGGATACCACCTTTGGCATAAAGGTAGGGTTTGTTCTTAAGGAGACCCTGTCTCTGTGGAAGATTATGAACGGTGGTGTTGCCATTAGGGCCTGTAGTTCCGAAACCCTTCTTGCTGAGGTGATTGCCAACAGGAAAGCTGTCTTCCATGAGAGAAATTGTAAGTCCACTGAAGCTGCTGGCTCAAAGGGAGGTAGAGTCAGTTTTTCTAGGACAAAGTTGAGGTCCCAAGCTGGCACTGGAGCCTTTCTTGGTGGCTTAATGTTCTTGATTCCCCTGAGGAATTGCCTTAACAAGGGATGTGAAAACACAGGTGGATCAGTGTTATATCTAGCTGAAATAGCTGAAGCATGTATCTTTATGGAAGAATAGATAGTCCATTCTGTAGCATATCTGCCAAATATTCCAGGATGAGTGGGATGTTCAGTAATGATGCATCATGTCCCTTGCTGGTATTCCAAATGCTGAATCTCTTCCATTTTGCTAAGTAAACCTTTCTGGTGGACCTTTCTGGTGGATGGTCTTCGAGCTTCTGTTAATATCCGCTGAACTTCCTTGGAGAGAGATAGATCGAGGTTATTCATGGAATCTCCCAGGCTGTTAACTGCAGCGTCTGAAGGTTTGGATGCAGAGTTTTGAAGTTGTGTTGAGTCAAAAGTAGGGACCATTGGGGAAGGGCCCACTTTTTGTTGTGACATGCTCCGTAGTAGAGGATACCAGTGTTGTCTCGGCCAGTCTGGGGCTATTAGGATCCCCTTGGGCCTCTCTGCTTTGATCTTTAGCAATACTGTGGTCATCAGTGGCAGGGGTGGAAATGCATAGATTTTTAGGGAGTTCCATTTGAATGAGAGAGCATCTATTTTCCAAGCTTGTGGATGATATGTCCTTGAGCAGAATTTTTGTAGATGATGGTTGAGGTGGGAGGCAAATAGGTCTACTTCTGGCCTGCCCCATGTCGAGGTGAGTTGTGTGAAGATTTTCGGATGTAACCTCCACTCGTGTGGATCTATGAAATTCCTGCTTAGGCTGTCCGCCAGCACATTGTCTTTGCCTGGAACAAACTGGGATTGCAAGTGTATGTTTAGGCTCAGTGATTTTTCCCAAAGATTCATTGTCAGTCTGCAAAGGGGGTAAGAGTGGGTGCCCCCTTGCTTGTTTATGTACCACATCACAGTGGTGTTGTCTGTCCGTAGATGGCCTTGCTGAAGATGTTGTCGAAAGGCCTCGATGGCATGCATTACTGCCAGCATTTCTTTTGGTTTATATGCAGATGTGTTTCCTTTGGAGACCATTGTCCTTGTATACATCTGCCCTCCATGTGCGTACCCCATCCAAGGTCTGAGGCATCTGTGGTCATGGTCTGTGTTATCTGAGGTTTTTTGAATGACATACCTGTGTTTGCCTGGCTTACCGAGGCCCACCATAAAAATTCCTTTTGTAGACATGGAATGAGCGGTATGGTTGTCTCTAGGTTGTTGCTGTGCTGAGACCATAGGCTTTTTAGGTACCATTGAAGCTTTCTCATATGTAGTCTTGCTAATGGGACCAGGAGAATGCAGGATGCCATGTAACCCAGGGCCTGTAGGAATTTCCTTGCAGTCATCTGGGTGAGTTTTGCTAAACCTTTGAAATAATGAGTTAACTTCTCTTGCTTGTCTTCTGTCAGGTAAGCCATTTGAGAGGCTGTGTCTAGATTGGCTCCTAAGAAGGTTATTTGCTGGGATGGCTGAAGTCTTGACTTTTGGAAGTTGACTGTGTATCCCAGAGCCTGTAGCAATTGTATGACATAGTTCAAATTTTTTGTCAAAATCAATTTGTCGTCCGCTTGTATGAGGCAGTCGTCCAGGTGCGGGTAAATCTGGATCCCGTGGAGCCTGCAATGAGCAATTACTGAAGCCAGGCATTTTGTGAATACTCTGGGCACAGTAGATAAGCCAAATTGCAATGCTGAGAATTGATAATGCTCTGGCCCTGCAAGAAATCTGAGGTATCTTCTGCAGCTGTGTCTGATAGGGACATGCAGGTATGCTTCCTTGAGGTCCAGAGTAATCAACCAAGACCCCTTGCCCAGCATGGGAAGGAGTTGCTGTACAGTCAGCATTTTGAACTTTGGTACTATGAGAAAGGTGTTTAATGCGGACAAATCCAGTATTGGTCTCCATTGAGTTTCTTTTCTTGGAACAAGGAACAGTCTTGAGTAGAACCCCTGGCCTTGTTCTTGTTGTGGAACTCTTTCTATTGCTTTGATTTGAGCAAGCAGAGAAATTTGCTTGATAGCCTCTGCCCTCTGGTTTTGTGGTAGGTTTGGCATGCCTTGTTTTCTTGGTAAGGTATGAAAGTGGAACCTGTAACCTTGGTCTATAATGTCCAAAATCCATTTGTCTTTTGTCAATTTGTGCCAATTGTCTGAAAACAGAGATAATTTTCCGCCCAAGGGAGCTTCTTTTTGCTCCTTGGTCAGCGGAAGTAGAGGAAAGTCATTGAGATTGTCCCTGTGGGGCAGGGGAGACCCCTGTGTCACTTCTTTGGTTTGCTGGTTGCCATTGCCGTCCCCTGTAGGAACCTCTGTATTGTCCTCTTCCTCGGCCACGCCTGTTTTTACCCCTTTGAAATCTTTCAGGATTCGGAAAAGACCAGTTTTTAGAAGGCCAGTTCCTGCTGAATCTGGGTGGCTGAACCTGGAGGAAATCTTTGACCGTCTGAACTGATTTTGCTTTTTCCTCGATGGACTTTAACACATCTTTAGCATTAGCACCAAAAAGCTTGTTCTTTTCCAAGGGTGCATCAAGAAGTTTTGCCTTAACATGATCTGGTAGAGGTTGTTCTTTTAACCATGCATGTCTACGAATGACCGCCCCTGTCATAGCTGCCCTACATGAAGCTTCCAGTGCATCATATTCCACACTGCAGGAAGTGATTGCTGACTTGCTGAGAATTATGTACAGCTTCCTGCAAAGACTTCCTGTCTACAGGTTCAGGAGAGGCCAATGTTTTCTGTAAATCATCTAACAGGAAATCCTGATATTGAAACATATGAAAGAGGCAATTCAAAGCTCTCATAGATAAAGTAGTGGAGGTGTAGACCTTTTCCCCCCATCTCTCTAATGACCTAGCTTCCCTGTTGGAAGGCAAAGGGTTTTTGGAGTTGGATGCTGAAACCCCTTTAGGTCCCTGAGAAATAGTTTCTAAATCAACAGCGTGGGCCCTAAAAAAATGAGAATGTGTTTGTGGGACCCTATAATATCTGTCTGGCTTGGCTGGAGCAGGAGAAAGAGTATCCGGGGTAACACTGGAATCAGAGTATAGGTCATCCAAAACATCAAGCACAGGAGGTACAGCCAGGGGCCTGTGTTGGGGCTTTTTAAGGAAGGTTCGAAGGCGCTTTCTGGAATCAGAATATTCCTGGCCTTGCCACTTAAAATGTTCCCTCATGGTATGCAGAACTTCCCCAAAAGAAATGTCCTCAGGAGGGGAGGCCGAGGGGATGGAGTCCTCTGCATCCGAGTCCTCATAAGTCTGGAAGAGCTCTTCCTGGCCATCAGAGTGAACAGAGTCCTCAGAATCTTCACCTGAAGGGATAGGGTCAGAGGGTTCAACCCGGGGCCTCTTATCAGGAGGAGTTTGGGATCCTCTCTCAGGATGGGCCTGTGAACCTCTAATCATAGAAATTAAGTCTGCGGCCATGGTCATGATTTGCGTTTCAGGAGTAGGCTGAGGTAAGGCTTTAACAGTAAGGTGCTTGGTCTTGCTGGCTGCCTTAGCACGTGTATAGGCCTTAATAGACATGGCCATAGGAGGCCTAGCAGCTCCACGTGCAGGAGTGACCTTATCTACAGCAATAGTCTCGGGCATTTCCTCGGTTTCAGTATCCGGAGGAAAATCTATAACTGGCGTCGGTGTGGCCTCCGGTATCGGAGGTATCGGAAGTGCGGTGTCTTCAGTTCGGGGCGGTGAAAAAACCGTCTCAGGTGGAACCGGAGCACTCGCGGTAGGTTTTGGCGTGGAGTCTGTGGAAGACGCGGGCCGAGGATGTCGGTCCCGGTCTTTTCGTTTCTTAGGAGTCTGCGATGTCGGAAGTTCCGACGGCATTGTATAAGCAAATTTATCGCCGAAAAAGTCTTCAGCGAACTCCGCCCGGCGCCTGAGAGTGCGCTTGTTGAAGCGAGCACAGGTGGCACAGGCCGAGACGTCATGGTCTGGGCCAAGGCAAGGAAGACAGTAAGACTGGAAATCCTTATGAGGTATTTGTTTACCACAAGACAGACAATTATTAACTTTTTCAGTAATTTCTGACATCGGCTGAGGCAAGAAAAGGTCCCCAACGGGGTACTTAGCTTTTTTGATGACTTCGGATCGAAGAATACAGGAGCTGACCGACCGGCACTTGCGAACTGCTTCTGCTTCGGGCACCGCGCGGCAAGAAAGACTGAAGAAAATGGCGTCGGCTGATGCTTATATACTCCAGCCGCACTGACGTCGGAGAGAAATGCGACATCAGCCGACGTCGGACCCAGACTTTGGAATCCGGCCGACCGAGGGCTGCCTGAGGCAGGACAACCCATATGTTATGACTGCAGTTGCATTCTTGAAGGACATCACTGCAACAGTAAACACACACGAACATCTATATTTACGGTACACATGTACAAAGTGTACTGTGTTCATGTTTAACTGCTGCAGTCCTAACTTACAGGATGACTCCTAAAGCTGAAAGGAGGGTGCATGGAAGGACTATGGAGAAGAAAGGATGCCCTACAAAACCTGCTCCAGACTTGGAAAAGGTATGAAAGCATACACAGAGGAACATGTTGAGGCTTCCAATATTTCCTTAGGGGCCACTACCTTTAGGAAGGCAGCAGATGTAGAGGTAGCCCTAGTGGAATGTGTCCTCAGAGTATGGAGGCTTCTTCCCATGATGGCTGTAGCAAAAAGAGATACAGCGGGAGATCCATTTGAAGATTGTTTTTGATCGTTTTTGAAACTGGTCTCCATTCAGAGCTATTGGAAAGGTGAATTCCTGACATTCTTGGTTCTATCCAAGTAGTAATGCAGTTGCCTTTGCACATTGAAAGTATGGAGCCTCCTTTCTCCCTTGTTTTGAGGGTTAGGGAAGAATGTAGGCAAGTCTCTGTCATCGCCTTGGACATAAAGGAAAGATTGGTCCCAAGAGATACTCTGTGTGGAAAATGATGAAAGACTCCACACTCAAGGACCTGAAGCTGTGAAACCTCTCTGGCTGAAGTAATGGGTAGTAGGAAGTCTGTATTCTAGGTCACAAATTTTATATCTGCAGAAGCATCTGGCTCGAAAGGTGGCAGGGTGAGCTTCTACAGAATGAAGTTGAGGTCCCGGAAGAGTGGGGATGGAAGGTTTTCTGAGAGACCTAATATGGACACCCCCTCTCAGGAACTGTTTTCTGAGAGGATGGGAAAAGAGAGGGGGTTGAGAAAGCAGACAGGCTGAAATAGCTGCAGCGTGGATTTTTATAAAACAGTAGGATAGTACTTTCCAAAAAGGCTCGATAGGTATGACAGGATCAAAGGGATCCGAGCTTGCCAGGGGCTTTGACTCTTGTCTGCACCATGGAATAAATAGTTTCCATTTGATGGAGTAAGACTTTCTAGTGCTAGGTCTCCTGGCTTCTTCTATAATGTCCAGGACCTGTTGTCAAAGAGTAATCCCTTGCATGGGATCAAGGCATCATCCAAACTGTCAATTTGAGTGTGTGCAGGTTGGGGTATATGATGGTGCCCTTGTTTTGTGTTAACAGGTCCACTCTCTCTGGGAGCAGACATGGTTTCCTGTTGGTTAAACTGAGCAATAGGGGGTTACCAATGCTGTCATGGCTAGTCTGAAGCTATTAGAATGACTCTTGGCCCTTCTTTCCTTATCTTCAGCAGTACCCTGGGTAGCAAGAGTATAGGGGTAAGGCATGGAGGAATAGGCCTGACAAGGGAAGGAAATGGCATCTGTCTTCCATGCAGACTTTGTTTTGGTCCTGAAGCAAAAAACTTTGCCAAGTGAGTATTTTCTTTGGTGGCAAAAAGGTCCATCTATGGCACACCCCATTCTTTGGCTATGCTGAGAAAAATTCCCAATACAGTTGCCACTCGTGGGGGACTCGCAGGCTCCTGCTGAGGTGATCTGCTAGTCGATTGGTTTCTGCTGGTAGGTACTGTGCAATGAAGTGCCATTGTAGGGAGTTTGCTGCTACCCAAAGGTCCATGGCTAGACGACAAAGGGGGTAGGGAGGATTCCCACTTGATTATGTATCACATAACATTGGTATTTTCTGACTTTACCAGCAGGATTCCTGGCTTCCATTGTTATTTGAAGGCAACCAAGCTTTTTGAACTGCCATCAGTTCTTTTTGGCTGATGTGCTGGTTTTTGAACTGGGTGTCCCATCCACTTTGAGTGTGGAAATTGTTGTATTGGGCTCTACAGGCTACTTCTGAGGCATTTTTTGAAAGGGTTTTGCCCGCAGTGGTTAACCTAAAGGGAAGGCCCGGATTAACAGAGCATGCTTGGATCCACCAAGCAAACTCTTTCTTGAGACAAGGAATACATTTTATCCTTAAGAGGAGAGACTGAGAATGTTGGCATCATACTTTTTGGAGGTACCACCACAGTTTCCTCATATGTAGTCTGGCCATGGGGATCATAAGGATGCAAGAGGCCATGTAACCCAGGGCTCTAAGACATTCTCTGGCTGTGAGGGATTTCCTGACAGGAAGCTTTTTGAAGTACAGAGTTAGAAAGGTAACCTTGCCTGGAGGAAGAAAGCCTTTTTGAGGATGAGTCCAGTAAAGCTCCCAGAAACACAAACCTGTTTGTATGACTGGTCTGACATTTTGGTGTATTGATGGTGAACACCACTGAAGTCAGTACATTTTGTATATAAAGCAGGTCTGTTTTGAGTTTGAGTTTTTCTAGATCTGTTGCCTGAATGAGGCAATCATCTAAGCAGGGGTAAATCTGAATGCCCCTTTGTCCTGCAGAAGGCTAGTACTAGAGCAAGGCACTTTGTGAAAATCCTGGGGTGCAGTGGGCAAGTCAAAGGGCAGAGCACAGACTTGAGGTCTCACGCCTACTCTGAAATGTAAGAACATCCTGAGCGATTCTTCTAGGGGGATGTAGAAGTATGCATCTTTTGGATAAAAGTAATTATGGGAGATCATGGGCAGTAGATTTTGTAGTGTTAGCATTTTGATTTTTGAGAACTGCAAAAACCGGATGAGCCTTGCCAGGTATAGAATTGGCCTCCAGGAACTTTCTTTTCTAGGAACCAGGAAAAGTCTGCTGTAAAAACCTTTTCTTTGCAAATACGTTTGTACAGATTCCACCAAGCCTCAGGTGCACAGAAGCTGTATTTGATTTAAGGCCTCTACCTTTTGGTTTGGAGGAATATCTGGGAAGCCAAAGTGAATAAAGAGTTGTTTGAACTGGCGTTTGTAACCTCTCTGAATGATTTTCGGATCCCACAGATCCCTAATGAGGGTCCAGTCCTTGAGAGGAAGAGGGACAATCGTCCTCCCAATTTGAGAGGAAAAGAAGGGTGAGGGGTGGGGGATGAGGGAACAGAGAAAGGAAGTGTCATGCAAAAATCATGACCGTTCCCAAGCTACGTCCCTGGGGGTTGGATCCCACAAGCCTATTGTAGTCTGCGCCACTGTCTTGGATGCTAATGCTACCTTTGGCCTCTTTCCCTATGAGGTCTCCTATGTCTAGGCTTAGACTGGTGTGCCAGAAACGACCAGTGTCTGGTAGGCTAATTGTGGCTGAATAAAGGAGGTTGGACTTGGAGTAAGTCATTGACTGTTTGCATGAATTTGGCCTTTTCCCTCCATTTTCTTAAGCACAGCCTCAGCCTTAGGACCAAAAAGAAAGGCTTTGTCCAAAGGGGCATCCAGGAGACTAGATATGACATGTTTCAGAAGGAAATGCTCCCTCAAGCAAGTCATGTCTTCTTATGATGGATCCTGTGGCTGCCCTGCTGGAAGCTTCCAGGGCAACATAGCACAGTGCAAGGAGTCCTTAGCTACTTGAAAGCAGAAGTTGCATAAGTCCAACAGCAACTCAGAGTGCCTTATTTTCAGTTTCCATCAGTTTTTGTTTCATCTGGTCCAAAATGGTTTCCTGATACTTCATCATATGAAACTGGCAGTTCAAAGCCCTCATGAAGAAGGTAGCAGAGGTGTAGACTTTCTTTCCAAACCTGTCTAAGGCTTTGCTTGCTTTGTCCATTGGCAAAGGGTTTCAGGAAGTACTAGCTTTTGCTCCCTTAGGCCCCTGAGTCACTATTTCAAGATCTACCACAGGATTCTTAAAAAGGTATTGTGGGAATTCAGAACCCTGTAAAATTGGTCAGGTTTCGAAGGTGCAGGGGGAAGGGAGTCTGGTTGTAAAGAGAAATCCAAGACATCATTTACCACCTCTAAGACTGGGGGAATGTCAAGGGATTTATGCTCACAGAGATTTAAGAATTCTCTAACTCTCTTCTTGGATTATGGATAGTCCTGAGCTCCCATTTGAAGTGCTTCCTCAGGGGGTGTAAAGTTTCCCCAAAGGAAATGTCCTGGGGGGGGGGGGTTGCTGAGGCAGGGTTCTCCTCAGAATCAGAATCCCCATAGAAGGAAACAGATGCACCCGCTTCAAGACTGGATTCATCATTATCATATTCAGATTAACGTTGCCAATTGTCCATAATTTTTCCGGACAGTCCAGAATTAAGGGACACTGCCACTGACATTGAAGAACACAAAAATATGTTTAACTGAGCGCAGTAATATTGTATGACAATCCCTCGAGGGGAGGTTAATGCACACTTCTGTTCTACACACACTTTGCTTTCACGTACATGTCCAGAATTTTTGACATGAAAAGTTGGCAACGGTAATTCAGATTCAAAGGTGTCATAAAACTCCTGGGGTGAAGTATCCCTCTTTCTTTTACCTGGAGATAATTCAGGGGGAGTAAGGCATCTGGATATGACCAAGGGAATCAAATCCTGAGCCTATCTAACTAGGTCTTGTTGACAGATTTTTGGGAACTGGTAGGCCTACGCTGAGGCAAGGTAGATGCAGCTTTTTTGTGAGAAGCCTTAGGCTTAGATCTAAAGTGGATATCTGCACTAGGACCTGGATGAACAACAGATTCTTGTGGGTGGTAGGCTGAGGTAATCTCCTGATAAGAGGAACTACTGTCCATTTAAGAGTAGTTGTCAGAAGCCAGAACCTGTGAAGTGGCACTAGACCCAAGCAAAGAGCTAAGTCCTTCCACTTGTAAGAAAATAGAAGGACCCAGAGGTATATCCAACTTCAAATGGGTCTCAACAGAGGCCTGTGCCACAACCTCAGTTGCTGAAGGGGGCTGTAACAGCATCTCACCTTCTTCGATGATAAGACATCTTGGAGGACTGGCAGATGGCAAACAAGTATTGTCTGAGGCGCTTTTCTTTTTTACACCTAGGGAGATCAACTTCAGCTCGACCCATTGATAACACAGTGTGCGAAGGTCCCGATGACTCACTAAAATCTCAGTCCTATGCTTGATAGTTCTACTATTAAAGCACAGAACCCACAGTTAGGAACATCATGTTCTGGACCCAAACAAGTAACAAAAAGAATGAAAGTCCCAGTGTGGTACCCGCTTGCCACCGTACAGTTATTAACTTTCTCTGAAATTAGTCAAAAATCACATGAGAAGTTCCCCAATGGGATACTTCGACATCTTCTTTCTCTGTCATGGACTGACCAATGCACTGACTAACACTCTGCTTCAGGCTCTGATGTTAAAAAACAACTGATACTGTGGTGCCAGCTGACTCCCTTTATACCCAGATGTCGGATAGGGTGTCCATCAGCTTCAGAAGTAGAAGAAAATTTCTCTGGTACTCAGGCCAGCCAAGGGCTTCCATGGAAAGAAATCCCATAAGTTAGGACTGCAACAGCGAAAAGTACAGTTTTGTACCTACCATAAATGTAGATGCTCAAGTGGTTATACTGCTGCAGTCATCACACTTGGGTTTTCCTGTCATCAGGCGGTCCCCGCAGTCGGCCGAATCCCAAAGTCTTGGTCCGGCGTCGGTTGTCGTCGCCTCTTCCCTGATGTCAGTGCGACAGGGGTATAAAAGAGACAGCCAACGCCATTTTCTTCAGTTTTTCTTGCCCCAGATGTCAGGTGTCCTTAAGTAGGAAGGCAATACAATAGCTATGCAACAATACCTTAGTAGATAAGCAACAGAACTAGCTGTTAGCAAATACACCATATAGACATGCATCCAAGAGATTGAAGTACATGGAGTTGTAACCAACACCCTGGTATGTAGAGGGGATGGAGGGAGGGTAACCTGGACTGCAGCAGTATAACCACTCGAACATCTACATTTATGGTAGGTACAAAACTGTACTATGTTCATCATGCTATACTGCTGCAGTCATCACACTTGGGTAGAATCCCAAAGCTATGGAAGGGTGGCTGGTACTAAACTGGGTTAGGTGATGCTAGGATGCCCTGCAGAACTGCAGTGGCAAAACCAGCCCTGGTTTTTGAGTATAATGGAAGGTTGTAGTGCTTGGTAAAGGTGTGCACTGAACTCCAAGTAGCTGCCTCCAGAATGTCTTTGGTTGGAACCCCCTCTGAGAAAGGCTGCTGAGGTTGCAGTAGCCCTGGTAGAATGGGATCTAATATTGACAGGCAGTGCCTTCCCATGGTGCGAGTAGCAAAAGCGGATATACAATGTGCTATCCATTTGGAGATGGTCTGTTTTGAAATAGCCTTTCCTTGTGAACCTGCAGCATATGATACAAAGATTTGGTCAGTTTTTCTGAAGATCTTTGTCTTATCTAAATAGTAACATAGCTGTCTGTGAATGTCCAAAGTGTGAAGGAGCCTTTCTCCTTTATTCTGTGGGTTAGGATAAAAGGTGGGTAAATTAATGGTCTGATTCAAAGCCACACTGGATACTACCTTGTGCATGAAGGTAGGGTTAGTTCGTAAAGAGACTCTGTCCTGATGGAAAATGATGAAGGGTTCCACTGCCATAAGTGCTTGTAGTTCTGAGACCCTGCGTGCTGAGGTAATAAGCCAGTAACAAGGCTGTTTTCCAAGACAAGTATTATAGTTCTGCTGAGAATGCCGGTTCGAAAGGAGGTACTGTTAACTTTTCTAAAACGAAGTTCAGGTCCCAAGCTGGTGTTGGTGGTTTTCTGGGGGGGTCTTATATTCTTAGCCCCTCTGAGAAACTGTCTAAGTAAAGGGTGTGAGAAAATTGGGGGATCCGTATTATATTGAGCTGAAATGGCTGAAGCATGGCTCTTAATGGAGGAGAAGGAAAGGCCTTTGTGTAACATCTCAGTTAGGTATTGCAGTACGTGAGGAATGTTTGGAATCCAAGGATTTTGACCTTTAGCCTGGTGCCATGCACAAAATCTTTTCCATTTGTCTGAGCAAGTCTTCCTGGTGCTTGGCCTCCTGGCCTCCATAATTACATTCAGGATGTCCTTTGAGATAAGTGTTGATTGATAATTTAAGGAATTCTCCATGCAGCTAAATTTAAAGTTCTGAGCTGGCTGTGACGGGTTTGATAGTTTTTCTGAGTCAACAGTAGTGGGAATTGAGGCAAGATCCATGGAGGGCTGTGAGTCAAGTTTCTTAGCAATGGGTACCAGTGCTGGCATGGCCAGTCCGGAGCAATGAGGATCATTTGTGGTCTCTCTGATCTGACCTTCAGTAATACCTTGATCAATAGAGGTAGTGGAGGGAAGGCATAGACAGTCAGTGTTGTCCAACTGAATGATAGAGCATCCACTTTCCAGGCTAGGGCGTGATAAGTCCTTCTGCAGAATTTTTGTAATTGGCAATTGTTGGGGGATGCAAATAGATCTAGGTCTGGACATCCCCATCTTTGAGTTATCATTGAAAATACTTGTGGGTGTAGCCTCCACTCGTGGGGGTCTGCCATGTTTCTGATTAATTCGTCTGTCAATATGTTTTCCTTTCCTGGCAGGAATTGTGCTTGTAGTTGTACTTGGTAGGTCAAAGCTGTGTTCCATAAAGTCATAGCCTGTCTGCATAAAGGGTAAGAGTGTGTTCCTCCCTGTTTGTTTATGCACCACATAACTGTGGTGTTGTCTGTCCTTATTAGAAGTTGTCCTGGATGCAAGAGGTCCTTGAAGACTGTCAGGGCATTTTGCACAGCTAGCATCTCCTTTTGGTTGATGTGAAGATGCATTTGTTTTGCAGACCATTTGCCCTGTATGCACTGTCCTGCCATGTGCACTCCCCAGGCGTAGTCTAAAGAATCTGTTGTCATGGTTTGGTTTGCTGGAGGTAAGACAAAAGGAAGACCCTTGTTTATTTGACATGCTTGAGCCCACCATAGGAACGCTTTTTGAAGGCAGATAATGATAGGTATATTTGTTTCGAGGCTGTGCCTGTGTTGAGACCATACACTTTTCAGGTACCATTGTAATTTTCTCATATGCAGCTTTGCATATGGGATTAGTTGAATGCATGATGCCATGAACCCCAATGCCTGCAGGATTTTCCTTGCAGTTAACTGGGTAAAAGTTGCTATCTTTTTGAAGTATTGAGTCAATTGCTTTTATTTGTCTGGCATGAGGTAAGCCATCTGGGCCGTTGTATTTAAGCTGGCACCCAGGAATATTATTTGTTGCGAGGGTATTAGTTTTGACTTCTTTTTGTTTACTGTGTACCCTAGGCAACTGAGCAGCTGTGTTACAAAAGCCAGATGCTGTAATAGAATGTTCTTGCTGTCCGCTTGGATCAAGCAGTCATCCAGATATGGGTAAATTTGTATTCCTCGTTGTCTGCAATATGCAATTACTGATGCCAGGCACTTCGTAAATATTCTGGGCGCAGTAGATAAGCCAAAGGGCAGTGCAGAGAATTGATAATGCATTGTACCTGCCAAAAATCTGAGGTATCTTCTGCAATCTTGTCTGATAGGGACATGCAGGTATGCCTCTGAAGTCCAACGTTACCAGCCAAGACTCCTTGCCCAGCATGGGAAGAAGCTGCTGTAGAGTAAGCATTTTGAATTTGGGTATCTCCAGGTATGTGTTCAGAATTGAGAGGTCTAAGATGGGCCTCCAGGCTTTGTCCTTTCTTGGGACTAGAAACAGTCTTGAGTAAAAACCTTGACCTTGCTCTTTTGTAGGTACCTTTTGAATTGCGTTCATATCCATGAGAGCTGAAATTTACGTTTGAGCCTCTGCCCATTGGTTTGGAGGCAGATTTGGCATGCCTCTCATCCGAGGTAAAGTGTGGAAATGATATCTGTAGCCTCGGGTAATAATGTCCAGAATCCATTTGTCCTTTGTTATGATGCGTCAATTTTGTGGAAATAGAGCCAGTTTCCTTCCAAAAGGTGCTGCCAGGGCAATTTTGCTTGGCAGGCGAAGAGGGAAGTCATTGTGTTTGTTTCCTGAAAGGTTGAGATCTTTCGTCTCCACCTCTTTGAGTTGCTGAATGCCATTGTCTAGGCCTGAAAGAACCTTGTGGCTGGCCTCTGCCCCTTGGGCACCTGTACCTACCTCTTTGGGTTCTGTCTGATGCAGGAAAGGACCAGTTTTTTGATGGCCAGTTTCTGCTGAAACGAGGAGGTTGTACCTGTAAAAAAATCTTTAACTGTTTGCATAGATTTTGCCTTTTCTTCCATTTTCTTCAAAACTTCCTCTGCTTCGACACCAAATAACACATCTTTCTGCAATGGGGCATCCAATAACTTTGCTTTGACATGTTCTGGTAAGGTTTGTTCTTTAAGCCAAGCATGCCTATGTATGACAGACCCTGTGACAGCTGCTCTACATGAGGCTTCCAATGAATCAAAACCACACTGTAAGGTATGTTTTGCCACTTGTTCTGCTGCATGCAGCAAATCCTGTATCTCTTTCAAATCTAGTTGATCTGTCGGAGGGATCAGCTTCTGCTTTAACTGTGTAATCAAATACTGTTGGTATTTTAGCATGTGGAATTGGCAGTTTAATGCCCTCATGGCCAAAGTGGCAGAAGTATACACTTTCTTTCCCCATCTTTCTAATGCTCTGGAATCTCTTTCAGAAGGGAGTGGATTCTTAGCAGTAGAGGCCTTAACCCCTTTGGAACCCTGGGAAATGGTCTCGGGGTCTGCATTAGGGCTTTTGTATAGAAACTTATGAGCATCAGGAACTCGGTAGTATCGGTCTGGTTTAGCTGGAGCTGGAGGTAAGGAATCTGGGTTTAAACTGGATTCAGAGAAAACGTCATCCAAAATGTCTAAAACTGGAGGAATTGCCAGGGGTCTATGCTGTGGAAGAAGAAGAAACTCACGGAGTCTTTTCTTGGAGTCAGAGTAATCTTGGCCTTCCCAGTGGAAGTGTACCCTCATGGTGTGTAAAGTTTCCCCAAAAGAGTAGTCTTCATGGGGGGATACAGAGGGAATGGACTCTTCAGCATCTGAGTCTTCATAAGGAGGGAAGGAGTAATCCTGATCGTCAGAGTTGCCTGAGGAAATGGATGTTTGGTCAGAGGAAGGATAATCTTTCTCCAGTCTAGGCCTTTTGTCAGGTGGGGGTTGGGATCCCCTGAAAAGGGTAATTAAATCCTCGGCCATCTTAAGCATCTGTTTTTTAGGCATAGGGGCCTGTGTGTGTGGCCCCGGTTTTCTAACTTTCACGGGTACTTTGAGCTTAGCATAAGGCTTGGCAGAGGCAGTTGTCGGCTTGAAAACACCCTCTGAGACCGAAGGTCTATTCAAAGTTTCCAGATCCCCGTCGGGGCTGGCGTCCGAGGAGTGAAGTGGAACCGGATCCTGAGGCCCAACAGTTTTGGTTTGGGATGCAGTCAGAAATTCTGAATCAGTGGTAGTCAGGGGCTGCGAAGACGCCTCGCTGAAAACCGGAGAACTGGCGTCAGGCCTTGCTGAGGCCTCGGTATCTGGTCTTGGCCTTGGCTGCCGGTCCTTATCTTTGCGTTTTTTAATCATTGCTGATGTCAGTTGCTCCAACAGCATGCTATAATTAAATTTTCTGCCAAAATAATGCTGGGCGAATTCTGCCAGACGCTTTATTGTACATTTGTTGAACTTAGCACAGAACCGACAACCAGAGACGTCGTGGTCTGGGCCTAGGCAAGGTATACAATAAGAATGAAAATTCTTATGAGGTATTTGCTTCCCACAAGAAATACAATTATTAACTTTGTCTGACATTGGTGTGAGGCAAGAAAAGTTTCCCCAATGGGGTACTTAGCTTTAGAGAGGACTTCAGGCTAAAACTCGATTTGAAAATTTCAGGAGCTGGCCGACCGGCACTTGCGAACTGCTTCTGCTTCGGGCACCGCGAGGCAAGAAAGACTGAAGAAAATGGCATTGGCTGTCTCTTTTATACCCCTGTCGCACTGACGTCAGGGAAGAGGCGACGACAACCGACGCCAGGCCAAGACTTTGGGATTCGGCCGACTGCGGGACCGCCTGATGACAGGATAACCCAAGTGTGATGACTGCAGCAGTATAGCACGATGAACATCACCAAGAACATCCATCATTCCACTGCACAAAGGTGGGCCATCAACAGACCCTGGAAACTACAAAACCATAAGTCTCACTAGCCTCATACGCAAAGCCATGGAAAGAATTATTATGGAAATGATCAATATGGCAGGGAAACCTCTAGATTCTGGACTCAACTGAGTTTAGTTTCATCAAGGACAGGTCAAGCCTACTCAGCCTGGTGGACGTCTTTGAGAAGGTCACCAAAGCAATAGGTGTGGATAAAACGATTCACACTTCTAACTTCGCCCTGGCCATGGCATTTGACACAATACTCTACTCTGGCATGGTTGATAAGGGTTGAAACCCAACCTCTTGAGTTTATGTCACGCGGTGGATAGCCAGCTGCCTCATAGAACCCATGAAGTTAGAATTCAGGATTCTCCAAGGAGGGCTGACAGCCAAATAGCTGGTGTCAGAGCCACAGACAAACTAAATGTAAGAAATGCATAAAACAGCATCTTTTTGGAAGTCAGCCACACCTGGTAGCTACCATATTTACAACACACCCCTAAGAGCTGATCCGTAGTCAGGGGCTTAAGGACACAGACAGTAATCTAGCCTTTGACCATCAGGTGTCTTTGGTAGTGGTGAAATCATTCTATGTTGCGTAACTTAAACAAAGGTATGCTATCTAGGTCCAAGGAGGGCATTGTTCCATTCTATTCTGCACTATGACCTATTATTGAGGTACAGTGTTCCCTTTGGTATGTACCTAACCAGGCACATCTAACAGGAACATCCACAGAGGTCCCTCACTAGGAGAATACAGGGCATAAATAAGTCTTATGCAAACCACCTTAAAGCCCTATCCATATATTCTGTCTCCTACAGGCTGATGAGAGGTGATGTATGCCTGACAAACAAGATATCTTCAGACCCCACATTAAATGGACCTCCTGCATTTCCACAAAACAAACAGCAGAACAATTAGCCATTCTAAAGAACTAAACCTTGCCTGTGATATCAACAGGACCTGCTGGACACAGGTATATATCCACAGACTACCACTTCTCTGGAACAGACTCCCCATCCATGTGAAACAAAGTTCCCACCTAATCCAATTAAATTGCAACTTGGACAACTGGGTAGGGAACCAGATATTCACCCCTGGTTTGGCACCTATGTCTCTAATGGACACAGGCAGTCCTTGGACAGCCGGATGGGGAATCGGAAATTCACCCCCTAGTTTGGCACCTATGACTCTAACGGACACAGGCAGCCTGTAAATGTTTCATCTCCCAGGCTCCTGCTTGTAAATGTTTCATCGCCCAAGCCCCTGTTTACACTTATCAAGAGTACCAGAACTTGTCAGATATTCGGGATACATGGCTAGGCTTAAAAAAGCCTCAGTAGTCAGCCTCGTACATACCTTTGAACCTATGTATGTGTAAGTAAACCAGAATGCAGTTTTCAGTTTTTAAAATCAGTCTTGTAGAATCTGTACTAGAAAGGGAATTTTGCAAAAATATAAAAAGCATGTTGAAAAGAGCTAGCATGTTGTTGAACAGAAACAGGAAAAATTAACTGCTTACTGATCCCACAGAAAAAAAAAAAACAAAAAAACTTGACACAGTGATGTCTGAAAACGCATTAGAGAAAAGTGAGAAGACTGTGGGTTCAGAAAAACACACACCGCTCAAGAGAAGTGCTACAGTAAAACAAGGCTTGGTTTACAGGATACACATTCAAAGACATATTTACTCTCAATAAGGAAAGACTTCGTTACTTTGCAAGTCTGAATCACCATTGACTACTGCATGTGATCATCAGCACTTGCCTGCAGTAGTTAACACTGGGAGCCAATGCATCATGGTAGCACAGGCATACTCATTCACTCTCCCACATTCACACACCACACACCCCACACATGTCTCTGTTGTCAGAGCATCCCTGATCTCACCTTTTCCCCTGTCTTGGTAGCTAGTCAGTCATTTATGCCAAACATTTGTGTTTCAATACAACTTTCTAGGTTTGTCAAAGGATTAATAAAAAAAAATCTGTTAGTGTTCCAGCATTACTTTTTACTTGGACTACACTTCTCACACTACAAGGCTGAGAGGTATGCTTTATGTTTCTTGCCCTTCTCCCTCAAACTCACAAACCTTTGCATGCACTGAATAATGCCAGAGATCCTCGATATACATTATAAAAACTCTTACTGCACTAACTTATCAATTAGCACATCAGGTTAATGCTATGTTTCTTGTTGCAGGGCACAAAGTTGTCCCCCCCTCCATTTTGTTTTTAATTTATTGGCATCACTGGTGTCTAGTGGTGGTGCAGAGGACTAATATCCTCTGTGGGAAGGTGTGGGGTTTGAATCACTTTCAGTGCTTTTAAAGCACTCTGTTTACAATATCCCTTCATGTCTAGTATTACCTCCAGACCTCTGTGCTCTGTTATCATAGGTTGCTAAAGAGTTATTTGTGGTGAGTAGTGGTTCCCCCAACATAAAGTCGCAGGCTTTGCTCATTAGTCTAAGTTTTTTTGCAAGTACAAGTATCTTGATGATTTCCCCTTTTTCTGTGATAAGGTGACTTCAGAGTTGGTATATACAAACAGTAGATGTGTGGGGGTTGAAGGGGGATTGTGTCTCTTCTCACTGCAAAAAAACACTTTTTCCCTATGATTTTTTTACTCATGAATGCTATCTACATTTGGGAGCTTTAAAAATTTGTGATTGTACTTGTGCGAGGCAATCACAAATGAGATGAATACTTGGACAGGGAGTCTGCAGCAGTTATAAAACAAATCTGCATTTGTAATAAGATCCTACACAACTGTATTACACTGTTTGTATACATCAATGCAGCAGTAATTACAGGGATGACTACAAGAGCCCGAAAAGATTGTGTGAGTTGAAAGAATTTATTGTGTTGTAACATGCCATCCAGAACATCAGTAGCAATCAGCGCTCTTGCCTTGAATGCAACATCTAGCCTGTAGTGTTCACAGAGCATGGACTGAAGACCAGGTAGTTGCCTCCAAAACAGACTTAACACTCTCACCCCTCTAAGAAAGGCCACAGCAGCTGTAGTTAATCTGGTACCATGGGTTATCGCAAACATTTTCTGTGCTCCTAGAACAATAATGACAGAAGGGAATATAATGGGAAGTTCACTTTGAAATTGCTTGAAGACTGGTTCACTCCCATATAGACTTTCCTATGGCATAATTCAATTTTATGGACAGTCAGCAAGCTTTCTAGCTTCTCTTAAGCAGCTGCATAACAGGTAGAAAATATGCTAAAGGATCAGCAATAAATATGCAGGCTGAAATGGTTGAAAGATGTACCTTCACAGGTCCATATACCAGGTTTGATTTACACAGGTCACAATTACTGTACCAAAGACACCAATACTGTAAGGGGGTTCTTATGGCACTAGAGAAAGAAAACCTTTTCCATTTGGCCAAGTAGGATTTATTTGCAGCAGACTTCCTAGTCTCCTTAAACAGAATCAATACGTCCTCAGTGAAATGGTGGCTAATGGACAAAAGGGCTAAATCATCCATGCACTGAGCTGCAGGGTCTTCAGGGTGGAATATATCAAGGCACTCTTTTCCTGTGTGAGGAGGTCCAAATCAACATAAAAGGGTTCACCCTGGACATCTGAATGAGGATGGAGAACCACTGCTGCCTAGGTCAAAAGTAGCACTCTTGGCCCCTTCCTCTATTTTCTGAAGTTCACTGGGACCTAGTCAGAAGATGACTCGTACTGAATGCATACAGAGAGATCTGTCCTTTTGTAGGATCTACTGCCCGAGCTTCTTTGTGTTGAGGTCTGGAGCAGAGATTCCTCAGCTGTTTGTTCCTTGGATAAAGTAAAAGTAAAAGTTCTACATTCAGGATACCCCCCACCTGTGAGATATCTGAAGAAAAATATATTTCTGCAACATCCACTCCTGCAGACCTGTTGCTGATCTGCTTAACTGGTCTAACACCATGTTCAACTGGAATGGCATGTACACCTCCCTTTAGGGTCATCGGAGACTGAAAAGCCATCTCCAGGGCACTCACGATCAGCATGCACAGGGACTAGGTGGTAGGATCCCCCAACTTGTTTATGTGCGACATTATAGCAGCATTGGTAGATGTCACTATCAAGACCCCTTCTTTACAGCTGAGTTCAAAAGTACCCAAATCAACATCATTTTTTGCATTTATACACTTCATTTTTTGAGCTGGAACCCAAATGTCCTGTACCTTGACATCTTGTGTGGGGTCCCCACTCTCAACTGTCCAGATTTTTGCAGAATGTCCAGATTTTACCTCATATTTTTAATCTGTTACTCATGCAATTTGTGGTTTTCTAGAAAATTACTAATGACTGAAGTCACCGAATAATGGCACACATATGAGTTTCAGACTTCATATCCTTCAGAAAAATTCATGCTAACACAACCCCTGTTATTTTAGCAACTAAGTTTATAAGAGCAATATTTAAAATCTGTCCTCATTTTTGTGCCTCTGTCCCCCTTTATTTTAGGCTTTGTCCGGATTTATTACACTCAGAGGTTGAGAGGTATGCCCCACACTAGGCTAGGCTAGGTTTGAGACATCTGTGGTTAGGATCCAATTGCAAGGTTTCTTTCTGAAAGTTACCACATATGTTCTGTCTGACCAAAGTGATAAAGAAATCATCTTCTCCAAGGAGTGATGTTTTTAGCTGCAGATGTTTCCCGGGTACCACTGCAGCTTCCTTATATGTATCCTTGCCATGAGGACTATATAAATTGTGGAGGACACAAACCCTAATGCTTTTAAGACATCCCTGGCAAAGTCCATAGTCTTCTGTCTCAAAGCTTGAAAGTGCTGTGCAAGGGATTCCACAAGGCAAGTCCTTTCTTTGCTGGACTCCAGTACAAGGAGCACTACTCTTTTTAAGAAGGGGTGGGATTCAGCTTGGGGATACTGAAGGAAAATCTCAGGTTTTAAAAACAGCCTCTCGGTTAGTTCCTGGATGGAGTAGTTATCTAATTAGAGATAAATGTGAATCCCTTCGGTTTGTCACTGTACAATAACTGGAGCCAGGCACTTTGTTAAGAACCTAGATGCAGAGCCAATCCAATCAGCAAGGAGGTAAACAGAAAGTGAAGAATCTCACACCTCAAATCAGAGAAAGCATCTGATGTCACTGTGAATCTTAAATGGATGCAGGTAACCCTGAGGTCCATCCAGGTTAGCCATCAGAGGCTGAAGGAACAGGAGTGACAAGAGGACTTACAAAGTCAAAACAAAGTTTGTATTCTAGGACTTGGAGATAGGTATCCAGCCTTGACAGGTCCAGGGTGATCCTCCAAAGGAAACCTCCTTTCTAGGCAATCCTTGACTATGACTCACTGTTTTGGTCCTGCCTCATTACTTCCATCTGCAGGAGCACTTGCAGAAGTGAGAGAAGTACATGCACTTGATCCATTACCTGAGCTCTACACCCCTCCCCCCTCCAGTCCCAGCAGACTACCTCTAGCACTAACATCAGAATGTCAGTGGTATGAAACGGGTATCAGTCAGCACCATCTTCAGATGTTTTTTTTGCCCTGCACAGAATATCAGGCTCCAGGTCAGACTCTAAACCAGTCACAAGTGGTGTCCCGCAAGGCTCGGTCCTGGGACCCTTACTGTTCGGCATATACTTCTCAGAAATACAGGCAAACACAGGAGGATTATGGCTAACCAAGTTCGCCGATGACTGCAAACTGGGAGCCATAATTGACTCTCTGGCTGACACGGACATCCTCCAAAAGGGCCTTACTGAGACGGACACCTAGTGGCAAAGTCATGGCCTCAAGCTAAATGCCAAAAAATGCATAGTCATCCCATTTGGGAAAAACGAAACCCCCACGAATTACCACATAGGTGGCCTCCCCCTTAATACAGAAGAGGTAATAAGAGATCTGGAGACCCAGGTAGATAGTAATCTCTCTTTTGACAATCATATTGCCAAAGTAGTTAGGAAATCCTTCTATGTGGCCCATCTAATTACTAAAGGGTTTGCATCTAGAAATAAAGAGGTTATAGTGCCCCTCTACTCGTCACTCATCAGACCCATCATAGAGTACAATGCCCCATTTGGGATGCATCTCACAAGACACTTCCAACAGCTGGAGAGACCACAAAGGTACCTCACCAAGAGGATTACTGGCCTCAAACATATGTCTTATGCAGCCCGACTGAGAAAAATTCCGGTTGTACTCAGTGGCATATCGCTTACTCAGAGGTGATCTCTGCCTGACTTACAAAGCCATGTCCAACTCAGAATTGATGGACATGCTCCACCTAAAAAATCCAAGTCACTGCGAACCAAGCACTCTAAGTGAGCTAAACCTTGCCACAACAATAAATAGAACATGCTGGAGGGATAGATTCCTGTCACAGAGACTCCCCATGCTTTGGGACAAAATTCCAAACTACATTAGGCAGAGCCCCTCACTAACACTCTTCAAGAGAAGCCTTGACGAGTGGATGGTTAACAGAAAATACACCCCTGGGGTCACGTCATTGGCTCTGTTTGACAGAGGATCAGTTAATTAATCAATGGGGCGGCGATAGCCGACACACTCTGGCTAGGCTTATAAATTCCCTTGGGCAGATAGCCTTGTACCTACTTATGAACATGCAGGTTAGCTCCCTGGACCCACACCTAGGGATAACCAATCACAAGCAAGAGATCTTGACAAGAGGCTTCCTGAAAACTGCCTATCCAGGTTGCTGCTGAACCATGGAGAAGGAGAGGGTCCAGTCAGGTGCCAGAGAGTAAAGGTGCAAAAGGTAATACTAAATGTCATTCCAACCAATAGGTATCACAGAGATGTTTCATTTAAGTGGCCGAGCACAGGCACTGTAGAATGGTATAAATAGGTAAACAGAGGAAATGTTAAAATACAAGAAAACATACCAGGTCAAGTGAAGGATTAGATGTAAACAAGATCAAAGAGATGAGATTTTAAGCCCCTTAAACCTGCAAAATTACAGGAGTCACAGAGACATCTAGGAAAAAGATTCCATCAGAAGGGACCTTACTAACTGAATGAGTGCCAATCAGAGGCATCAAAACTGTAGCAGATCACCATAAACAGGTCCTTTGAGCTAAAAATGCAATGTCGGACTAAGACTGTACATTTGTAATGGGTCCTGTAGGTAAGGAGGACAATGAAGGACTCCCTTCCGAATTGACTGAAAATAAGGAAAGGAAGGAGGGTGCTGGCAGTGCAGCAGTTAATGTACGCTTACATGAGAAGTTACAAACACAGCTGTGCTCTGTTCTTTGTAACTTCCTATTGCTGTACTGACTCTTAGGATGACTCCCAGAACTTACAAACCATAGCAAAGGTTTGCTGGATGAGCAAGAGAGAGAACATAATTAACCAACAATTTAAAGACACACTAATTTATTTTACTCCAGTGTTTGAAAATAAAGCCTTAATGAATTTTAAGTATTTGGACAGTGGCAAAACATCACAGATTTGGGTATGCCTCAATTTTAGCACACTGGGAGTTCCAGGTTCTTGTGCAAAGACAATGACTTGAAGCTGCCTTTCAAAGAAGTATGGCAAGCTTTGGGGTTGAGTAGGAAGATGAATGTAGTGTTTACATGAAGGGTTTCAGTTTTAATGTTTTAGCAAGAAGGAGGCCACAGCCTAAATACAACAGTACTTAAATGAAAACACAACCAACCAGCTGTACAACACACATGGAGTGAACGCTAACAGCAATTCAAATGACTCAAGATGGAATACAAACCCAAAAACTAGAGGACTGATCTGATATGGGTGGGAATGACAGGAGAGGAAGCGTAGCTTGCTCTGCTACAACACTGACACCTGATAAGCGAACAGCTATTATGGTAAGTGCAAAGACCTGGGCATGTGTCAGCAACACACAAGGACCTGGACATGCATCAACAACGCAAAGTGCAGCGACTTGCTGCAACAAGCAATTGTTGTATATATGGAAACTCATGTGCCAATATTAAACGTGCCACAGAAAGTACAGTTGTGTACACTTACCATAAATGTAGATGTTCAAGTGTATTCACTGTTGCAGCCATTACATTTGGGTAATCCTGCTGGCAGGTTGCCCTCAGTCTTGGGTCCTGCATCGGCTGTCGTCGCCCCTTCCCTGACGTCAGGTCGTCAGGGGTATAAAAGAAGCAGATGCCATTTTCTTTAGTTTTTCTTGCCACAGATGTCAGGTGCCCTGAAAAAGGGTAGTCAAAATGTATATCTATATATAAAATAACATGCAGCAATATAAACTTTACCTTCATCCACCAGCAAATACACCACATAGATTGTATAATTCAGAGAAGGAAAGATAGATTCCATCAGAAGAAAAAGGGGGGGATGGCAGGTGGGTAACCTGGACTGCAACAGTGAATACACTCGAACATCTACATTTATGGTAAGTGTACACAACTGTACTATGTTCTTCGTGTTTCACTGTTGCAGTCATTACATTTGGGTAGATTCCCAAAGCTACTGTTGGGAGGCTTGAGCTAAACAGCATTAGGAGTGGCAATGAGACCCTGCAGAACAGCAGTGGCAAAGCCTGCCCTGGATTTAGAGTAGAGTAGAGTAGAGTGGCAGATGACAGTGCTTTGTAAAGGTGTGCACTGAACTCCAAGTAGCTGCCTCTAAAATGTCCTTGGTTGGTACTCCTCTGAGAAAGGCTGCTGAAGTGGCTGCAGCTCTGGTGGAATGTGGCCTAATGCCCTTAGGCAATGGCTTTCCATGGCATAAGTAGCAGAAACGAATGCAGTGGCCTTATCCATTTTGAAATATTCTGTTTTGAGATGGCCTTTCCTTGTGATCCTGCAGTATATGTCACTAATAATTGCTCTGTTCTTCTGAAAACTTTGGTTCTGTCCAAGTAGAATCTAAGCTGTCTGTGTAAGTCTAAAGAATGCAGAATTCTTTCCCCCTTGTTCTGTGGATTTGGATAAAAAGTTGGCAGATGAATGGTTTAGTTAAGAACCACACTGGACACCACTTTAGGCATAAATGTTGGGTTTGTCCTCGGGGAGACCCTGTCTGGATAAAATATGATAAAAGGTTCCACAGCCATGAGTGCCTGTAGCTCTGAAACTCGTCTTGCAGAAGTTATTGCTAGGAGCAGAGCGGTTTTCCAAGATAAAAACTTTAAATCAGCAGTAGCAGCTGGCTCAAAAGGAGGCAGGGTGAGTTTTTCCAAGACATAGTTGAGGTCCCATGCAGGCAGTGGTGATCTCCTTGGAGGCCTTAAATTTTTGGCTCCTCTGAGGTACTGTTTTAATAAGGGATGAGAAAAGATTGATGGCTCTGCATTGTAATGAGCTGAAATGGCAGAGGCATGAATTTTAATAGATGAGAAAGTTAGGCCTTTGTCCAGCATCTCAGTTAAGTATTGTAAAATCTCTTCCTTGTGCCTGGTTCCAAGCACAGAATCTCTTCCATTTTCCAGCATAAGATTTTCTAGTACTAGGCCTTCTGGCTTCCAAAATAACATCCATCACAGCTTTGCTGAGAGGTGTGTTTTGTATGACTACATTCTCCGCCATGCTGCCAGGTTTAAAGTCCTGAGCTGGCTGTGCAGGATCTGATTGTTTTGCTGGGACAGTAGATGCGGTACTTGAGGTAGGGTCCAAGATGGGCATTGAGACAAGCTCCTTAATACTGGGTACCAATGCTGGCGGGGCCAGTCTGGTGCAATCAGTATCATCTTTGGCTTCTCCTGTCTGACCTTTAGGAGTACCTTGGGGAGGAGAGGCAGAGAGTGAAAGGCATATACGGATAGGTTTCTCCAGCTGAAGGATAGGGCGTCCACTTTCCATGCTTGTCTGTGATAAATCCTTGTGCAGAATCTTTGTAGTTGGTAGTTGTGAGGGGAGGCAAATAGATCTATGTCCGGGCATCCCCATTTCCTTGTTATCATGCTGAAGACTTGTAGATCCAGCTGCCACTCGTGGGGATCCATGAGGTTTCTGCTTAGTTCGTCTGCCAGAGTATTTTTCCTTCCTGGCAGGAATTGCGCCTGCAGATGTACTTGGTAAGTCAATGCTGTGTCCCACAAAGTCATGGCTAGTCTGCAAAGGGGGCAAGAATGTGTGCCCCCCTGCTTGTTTATACACCACATGACCATCTGTCTATCAGTAGTTGTCCTGGTTGAAGTAGGTCCTTGAAGGCTGTCAGGGCATTTTGAACAGCTAGCATCTCTTTTTGATTGATATGTAGATGCATTTGGTTTGAGGTCCATGTTCCCTGAATGCATCTTCCTGCCATGTGGGCCCCCCAGGCATAATCTGACACATCTGTTGTTAGTGTCTGCCTGGCTGGGGGTGATGTGAACTGCTGTCCCTTGTTTTGGTGACCAGCCTTTGCCCACCATCGAAACTCCTGTTGCAGGCAGGGAGTGAGAGTAATTATAGTTTCCAGGCTGTGGCAATGTTGAGTCCAAACACTTTTTAGGTACCATTGAAGTTTCCTCATATGCAGTCTTGCATATGGAATTAGTAGGATGCAGGATGCCATGAAACCCAAAGCCTGCAGAATTTTTCTTGCAGATAACTGGGCCTTTGTTGCTAACCGTTTGAAGTAGGTAGTCAGTTGTCTTTGTTTGTCTGGCGTGAGATAAGCCATCTGGTCAGTTGTATTTAAGCTTGCACCCAGGAATAGTATCTCTTGTGAGGGTACTAGTTTTGATTTCTTTTCGTTGACTATGTACCCTAGGCATGTTAGAAGTTTTTTCACAAACGCCAGATGCTGTAGAAGAATGTTGTTGTTCTCTGCTTGAATTAGACAGTCATCCAAGTAAGGATATATTTGTATTCCTCTGTCTGCAGAATGCAATTACTGGTGCCAGGCACTTTGTAAAGACCCTGGGCGCAGTAGATAAGCCAAAGGGCAGTGCAGAGAATTGGTAATGCATTGAGCCATCCTTGAATCTGAGGTATCTTCTGCATATTTGTCTGATTGGGACATGCAGGTATGCCTCTTTTAGGACTAAAGTTACAAGCCAAGCCTTCTTGCCCAGCATGGGCAGTAGTTGCTGCAAAGTCAACATTTTGAATTTTGGTATATCCAGGAATGTATTCAGAATAGGTAGGTCCAGTATTGGCCTCCAGGCCTTGTCCTTTCTGGGTACCAAGAACAGTCTTGAGTAAAATCCTTGTCCCCGGCTCTTGCTCTGGCGCTTGTTGAATGGCCCTCATGTCCATGAGGGATGAGACTTGTTTTTGTGCCTCTGCCCATTGATTTTTTGGCAGATCTGGCCAGCCATTTGTCTTTGGCAGGGTATGAAATGGAACTTGTAGCCTTGTGACACGATATTTAGAACCAACTTGTCCTGGGTTATAATGTGCCAATTTTGAGAAAAAAAGTGCTAATTTTCCTCCTAATTGTGCTGCCAGGAAATAAGTGCTTGGTGCAGGCAGGGGGAATTCATTGGGACTGTTTCCTGTAAGGTTGTGATTTGTCTTCCCCACTTTTGGAGGTAGACGCACCCCATTGCTTTGACCTGTATGAACCATGAGCCTGGGATCTGCCTCTAGGGCATTTGGGTCTACCCCTTTGAGGTCTGTTTGACACTGGAAAGGACCCATTCTTTGTTGGCCAGTGTCTACTAAACCTAGGTGGCTGTACTTGTAAGAAATCTTTGACCATTTGCATAGATTTAGCCTTGTCCTCCATTTTCTTTAACACCTCTTCTGCCTTAACACCAAACAAAGAATCATGCTGTAAAGGTGCATCTAATAATTTAACTTTAACATGATCAGGCAGATTTTGTTCCTTTAACCAAGCATGCCTTCTAATTACAGAACCAGTAACTGCAGCCCTGCAGGAGGCCTGTAAAGAATCAAAACCACATGGCAAAGTATGCTTTCCAACTTGTTCAGCTGCATGCAATATATCCTGCATGTCCTTGTTTTCTGCACATTCAGAATTTAACAACATTTTCTGTTTAAGCAATGCCATGACATGTTGCTGATATTTGAGCATATGAAACTGACAGTTTAAGGCCCTTATAGCCAAGGTAGCAGATGTGTAAACCTTTTTTCCCCCATCTATCCAGTGCCCTAGAATCCCTATCAGAAGGGGTAGGGTTTTTTGCAGTGGAAGCCTTAACACCCTTGGGACCCTGAGAAATAGTTTCTGGGTCTGCAGCAGGGTTTAGGAATTTATGTGAGTCAGGAACCCTGTAATATCTATCAGGCTTAACAGGAGCTGGCGGTAAGGAGTCACGGGTAAGGCTTGACACCGAAAACACATCATGTACAATGTCTAACACAGGAGGGATGGCTAATGGCTTGTGCTGAGGTAGTAACAGGAAATCCCTGAGCCTCTTTTTAGACTCTGAAAAATCTTGGCTCTCCCAGTGGAAATGCTCCCTCATGGTATGTAAGGTTTCCCAAAAAGAATAATCCTTAGGAGGAGAAGCTGAAGGTATGGATTCTTCAGCATCATAATCCTCATAGGGGGGAAAAGAATATTCCTGATCAGAAGAGGGATCAGAAGAAATGGAAACCTGATCTGAAGATTCATAGTCAGTCTCTTGCCTAGCCTCTTATCAGGAGGGGGATGGGAACCCCTGATCAAGGTAATCAAGTCTTCGGCCATTTTGAGCATCTGTTTTTGGGGCATGGAGGCCTGTCCACGTGGCTCTTGAAGTTGCTTTAGTCTTTGCCTTTGAAGTCAGTTTAATGTATAGGTGTTTGGGTCTGAATACATCCTCAGAAGCCGGTGCCTGCTCAGCGGCTCTGGACCCATTTGAAGGATTAGCATCCGAGGCTCCAATACTCAGTTTACAGCGGCATGGCCGACTCCATGTGGGAGTCGGTAGCGGCCTGCGACTCTAAAGTAGCAAAGTAAAGAAAGAGCCTCACTGAGAACCAGCGAATCGGCAACTGGCTTAGGAGAAGCTTCGTCATCGGTTTTGGGTCTTGGCTGTCTTTCTTTTTCTATTTCTTTGCACTTTTTGTGAACTCCAGTAGTCGGATGGCTTTCCGACGACATTTCTGGATAATTAAATCTGCGTCCAAAGTAGTTTAAAGCATAATCATACCGACGCTTAATAGTGCATTGGTTAAATCTAGCACAAAACCAACAACTTTGGCAAAAACAAAGTGCCCACAAATTACCACATAGGTGGTAATCCATTAAGTACAGAAGAAGTAATTAGGGACCTGGGGACCCAAAAGTTGATAGCAATCTCTCATTTGACAACCACGTGGCCAAAGTGGTTACAAAAATATTTTATATAGCCCACCTAATCATGATGGGATTCACATCTAGATCAGGGGATGTCATCGTGCCTCTTTACTCATCCCTCATCAGGCCCATAATTGAGTACAATGCCCCTTTTGGGATGTACCTTACCAGACACCTGCAGCAACTCGAAAGACCCCAAAAGTCCCTCACCAAGAGGATCAATGGGCTCAAACAGATGTCATATGCTGCCCGGTTAAAGAAACTCCAGCTCTACTCAGTGGCATACCGCCTGCTCAGAGGCGCTCTGTGCCTGATGTATAAAGCCATGTCCAACCCGGAATTAATGGACATGCTGCACCTCAGAAAATCCAAATCCCATCGAGCTACGCTCGAGACTTGAACCTCAACACTGAAATAAATAGGACATGCTGGAGGGACAGATTCATAACCCAGAGGCTCCCTTCACTCTGGAATAAAATCCCAGTCCAGGTTAGGCAGAGTCCCTCATTGACTCTCTTCAAGAGGAATCTTGATGAGTGGATGGGAGATCATAGGTTTACCCCGGGTATCACTTCTGTGTCACTGTTAGACAGAGGCACAGTATACTAACCTCGAAAAAGGGCATAGCAAAATTAATTTAAAATGGCTGGCGAAAGCCAAACACACTCTGGCTAGGCTTATAAATGCCCTAGGGCAGATAGCCTAGTATGAACCTATGAACCTATGAACCCAGAAAATTATGATCAGGGTCTAGGCAAGGAATACAGTAATAATGAAAGTCCTTATGAGGTATTTGCTTCCCACAAGAAATACAATCATTAACTTTTTCTGACATCGGTTCTGGAGCAAGAAAAAAAAAAGTTTCCCCAATGGCGTACTTAGCTTCATAGAAAACTTCAGATCTTCTTTTATACCCCTGACGACCTGACGTCAGGGAAGGGGCAACAACAGCCGACGCAGGACCCAAGACTTTGGAATTCAGGTCGACTGAGGGCAACCTGCCAGCAGGATTACACAAATGTAATGACTGCAACAGTGAAACACGAATAACATTGGTGGGGGGGGGGGTAGTACAGTCCTGGAAATGCAGTGAATGGCCAACTGAAAATGCAAGTGAAGAAGCTCAGCAGACACAAGGAGAGAAAAGACTAGGAAAAACATGCAACTAAGTGGTGCATCTCTGGGGATGAAGTGTAGCAAACATCTTTAAGCAGCGAGGGTACCTCAGATATACAAAGAATAGACTTTATTAGTTTAAACACAAACTGCTCAAGCACCACTAACTCACTGCTGACTGCTAAAGTCAAAGAATACTCGCAATAGAAAGCAAGACTTTGAAAGCATTTTTTTGCTGAGGTGGGAGCAAGTCTCCCCACACAACCACTAATGTCGGGGCTCTTTTGCCCCACACATACATACATATAATGCCTTTGGGGTCACACAAACTTAAAGAAAATATGTTTTCAGACAGTCTATGCATTCAAATCCAACACACAAATACACGGACGCCCGTTCAGCTGCTAGCAAATGAGCCACAACCAACTAAGCCTTGGCCATGACAACCACAAACAAACTTATCTGCAGAACGTTTTTAGTGGCGTTCATAGTTTCTGGCAGATGGAATGTATAGCAATCATACTACAAAACAGGGCATATTCTGTAACTGTAATTAATACTTCAGAGTTACTTTGGCTTCACAAGTCAAAATATTCAGCATCTTATTACAGATGTAAAGGCAATGGACTCTCTTTGGAATTTTTGCACACATCCTATTAACGTATCAAGCCACAAACTAGACATTTAAATTGTTTTATTATTCCACCATACACTATGCAGGAATTTTAGCCAAAAATACTTTTTTTTTAATGAATCCTCAGCTGTAGTTAACTGTACTGAAGTACTTTTGACAGTGGTTAAGGGCTGCTTAATAAAAGAATGAAAATGGGCAAAGCCAGATTGCAGGATCATCTGTAGGTAGAAGGGTTTGAACAGAGAGCATGCCAAAAGTGATTATGTTGGCAAGGTGTATAAAGGGGGACTCCAGCAGTCATATTTAGGGAACCTTTGCCTCTACCTTTGGTAAACAAACCAGGGTGTCTGAAAACAACAACTAAACATACACTTACTTAGGTAAATGTCACAACAGTTTTAATACAGTTTACAGTGGTGCAGTAGATAGTGTTGTCACCTCATATCAAGAGGTTTCCTGGTTCAGTTCTTGGCTGGGGTGCCTTCTTTGCTGAGTCTGCATGTTCTCAGTATTTCTGCATGGGTTTCCTCCCACATTAAAAAGATAAGCAGCAAGTGGACTGAATACTCCAAATTCGCTATAGGTGTGAGTGTGCATGTGAGTGTGTGATGTGGAAGAAAGTACAGTTGTGTACACTTACCATAAATGTAGATGTTCGAGTGTCTTCACTGTTGCAGTCATGACTGTAGGGTTGTCCCCTGCCGGCAGGCAGTCCTCGGTCGGCCAGAATCCCAAAGTCTGGGTCTGGCGTCGGCTGTTCAGCCATGCTCCCTGACGTCAGAGCACCAGGAGTACAAAGCTGACAGCCGACGCCATGTTCTCCAGTTTTTCTTGCCCCAGATGTCAGAAGTTCCAAAATGAATAAGGTCCCATACCCTATGCAAATACACCTCAGAAGAAGTGTGAAAAAAGGAACCACACAAAAGAAAAAATAAGAGGGGACAGGAGGGAGGGAAACCCAGACTGCAACAGTGAAGACACTCTAACATCTACATTTATGGTAAGTGTACACAACTGTACTATGTTTATTGTGTTTCACTGTTGCAGTCATGACTGTAGGGTAGAATCTCAAAGCAGAAAGAAAGGGAGGTGGTCATAAAGTAGAGGGGGTGGCTATAAGGCCCTGCAAGACTGCAGAAGCAAAGCCTGCCCTAGACTTAGAGTAGAGAGGTAGATTGTAGTGCTTGGAAAAAGTATGCACTGAACTCCAAGTTGCAGCTTCCAAAATGTCTTTGGTAGGAACTCCCCTGAAGAAGGCAGCTGAAGTGGCAGCAGCTCTGGTAGAGTGAGTCCTTATACTCCCTGGGATTTGCTTTCCATGGTGTGAATAGCAAAATCTGATTCCATGAGCAATCCATTTAGAAATGGTCTGTTTTGAAATAGCTTTACCTTGGGAACTTGAAGCATAAAAAACAAACAATTGCTCTGACTTCCTGATGTCCTTGGTTCTGTCCAGGTAAAAACGTAGTTGTCTGTGTACATCCAAGGAATGTAAGATCCTTTCCCCTTTATTTTGAGGAGTGGGGAAAAAGTTGGCAAGTGAATAGTTTGATTTAAAGCCACTTTGGAAACCACCTTAGGCATGAAAGTAGGATTAGTCCTTAAAGACACCCTGTCTTGATGAAAAATAACATAAGGTTCCACAGCCATAAGAGCTTGCAACTCTGAAACCCTCCTGGCAGAGGTCAGAGCTAAAAGGATGGCTGTCTTCCAAGATAAAAACTTGATGTCAGATGAGGCAGCAGGCTCAAAAGGAGGTAAGGTGAGCTTTTCCAAAACATAGTTGAGATCCCAAGCAGGAATGGGAGGCGATCTAGGGGGCCTTAAGTTCTTAGCTCCTCTGAGAAATTGTCTCATGAGCTGGTGGGAAAAGATAGGAGGATCTTATTATAATGAGCAGAAATAGCAGAGGCGTGTATCTTTATGGAAGAGAAAGAGACACCCTTATGCAAGAGGTCTGACAGATAAAGTAAAATCTGAGGAATGTTAGGAATAAGAGGATCAGAATCCTGAGCCTGCATCCAGGAACAAAATCTTTTCCATTTTCCTGCATAAGATTTTCTAGTGCTAGGACGTCTGGCTTCTAAAATGACATCCATAACCTGCTTGGGTAGGAGAGAATGAATCAAAGATCCTGGATTAACCAGGCCGCCAGGCTGAGAGTTTTGACATGGGAGTGTAGAATCTGACCCTGGTGTTGGGACAGAAGGTTCGGAATCTGTGGTAAAACACAGGGTGGCTCTAGACAAAGGTTTCTCAGTGTTGGGTACCAAAACTGTTGAGGCCAATTTGGGGCCAGCAAGATTATCATCTTGGGCTTGTCCTGCTTGATCTTTAGTAATACCCGTGGAAGAAGAGGAAGAGGCGGAAAGGCATATCCCGAGAGGTTTCTCCAACTGAATGATAGAGCATCCACTTTCCAAGCTTGATCGTGGAAAGTCCTGGTGCAAAAAATTCATAGTTGATGATTGAGGTGGGATGCAAAGAGGTCTATGTGAGGACATCCCCAGACTGCTGTAATCATCTTGAATATTTCGGAGTCCAACATCCATTCGTGTGGATCCGAAAGGTTTCTGCTCAGACTGTCTGCCAGGAAGTTTTGCTTCCCTGGTAGAAACTGTGCTTGAAGGTCCAGATTGCAAGCTAGGGCTGTGTTCCAAAGATCCATGGCTAGTCTGCAAAGGGGGTAGGAATGAGATCCCCCTTGCTTGTTTATGTATCACATAACTGTGGTTTTGTCTGTCCATATCAGTAGTTGTCCTGGTTGTAGAAGATTCCTGAAGGCCAATAGAGCTTTCTGAACGGCTAACATTTCCTTAAAATTGATATGCAGGTGCTTCTGATCCTTTGTCCAAAAGCCCTGCAGACAGTTTCCCCCGAAAATGGGCTCCCCATGCATAATCTGAGGCGTCCGTGGTTAGAATCAGAGTGGCAGGAGGCAGACAGAAGGGTTTTTCTTTGTTTAGAGTACATGCCTTGGACCACCAAAGGAATTCCTTTTGAAGACAAGGAAGGACGGAGATCAGTATGTCTAGACTGTGACAATGCTGAGACCATACACTTTTTAGGTACCACTGTATTTTCCTCATATGTGGTCTTGCATATGGTACGAGAAGGATGCAGGAGGCCATGTAACCCAGAGCCTGCAGGAATCTCCTTGCAGATAGCCGAGTTGTAGTTGCCAAGGTTTTGAAAGTTGAAGCCAGCTGTAACTGTTTTTTGTATGTCAGAAATGCCATCTGGGTTGTTGTGTTTAGAGAAGCGCCCAGAAAAATTATCTGTTGTGAGGGTATCAAATTTGACTTATTTATGTTTACAGTGAATCCCAGGAACTTGAGAAGATTCTGAACAAACTGTAGATGCTGGAGTAAGACATCCTTGCTGTCTGCCTGAATAAGACAGTCGTCCAGATAAGGGTAAATTTGAATTCCCTTGAGTCTGCAATAAGCTACTAATGGAGACAGGCACTTGGTAAAGACCCTGGGCGCAGTAGACAATCCAAAGGGCAGTGCAGAGAATTGGTAGTGCCTCGATCCTGCCTTGAACCTGAGGTATTTTCTGCGTTCCTGTCTGATGGGAATGTGTAAATATGCTTCTTTTAAATCCAAAGTTACCATCCATGCATTTTTGGTCAGCATTGGTAGTAGCTGCTGTAGAGTAAGCATCTTGAATTTTGGTATCTCTGGAAAAGTGTTCAAGACTGACAGATCCAGAATGGGTCTCCATGAATTTGGCTTCCTGGGGACTAGAAAGAGCCTTGAGTAAAAACCTTGTCCCATCTGTGAAAGTGGAACTAGTTCTATGTCTTTCATAGCCAAGAGAGCTTCCACCTGGTTTAATGCCTCTGACCATTGATGTTTTGGAAGATCTGGCCATCCGCTTGGCCTTGGTGGGGTATGAAAATGGAATTTGTAACCTCTTGAAACCACATCCAGAACCCACTTGTCTTGGGTTATACGAGTCCAATTTAGATGAAAGAGAGAAAGTTTTCCTCCGAGAGGGGCTTCCAGGCAAGAAGTTCCTGCAGCCCAACAGAGGGAGTCATTGAGTCTGTTTTCTATGAGCTTGCGACCTGTCTTCTCCTTCCCTAGGGGTGGAAGCAGTCCACTGTCTTGGTCTATAAGAGGCTTGCGTTTGAGGCCTACCTTGGGGGCGTCTATATCTACCCCTCTGAGGCCTGTCTGAATTGGGAAAGGACCAATTTTTTGTAGGCCAATTCCTGCTAAATCTGGGTGGCTGTAATTGTAAGAAATCTTTAACTGTTTGCATGGACTTTGCCTTGTCCTCCATCTTTTTAATCACGGCTTCAGCTTTAGATCCAAATAAAACATTATGCTGAACAGGAGCATCCAATAATTTAGCCTTTACCTGATCTGGCAAATTTTGTTCCTTTAACCATGCATGCCTTCTAATTACTGTGCCAGAGGCAGCAGCCCTACAAGAAGCCTCCAAGGCATCAAATCCACAGTGTAAACCATGCTTCCCAACTTGTTCAGTGGCATGCAATAAGTCATGTAGTTCCTTATCATCTGCACAGGCAGAAATGGAAGTTAGCTTTTGCTTTAAAACAGACAGGAGAAATTGCTGGTATTTCAGCATATGAAACTGACAGTTTAAAGCCCTAATAGATAAAGTAGCAGAAGTGTACACTTTTTTGCCCCATCTTTCTAAAGATCTGGAATCCTTCTCAGTGGGAATGGGGTTTTTAGCAGAAGCTGCCTTAACGCCCTTAAGACCCTGAGAACTGGTTTTAGGGTCAGCAGTAGGGTTCTTGAATAAAAACTGGTGGGAATCAGGAACCCTATAGTATCTGTCTGGCTTAACAGGAGCTGGAGGAAAAGAGTCAGGAGTTAAGTTAGCCTCCGAAAAAGCATCATCCACAATATCCAAAATAGGAGGAATAGCCAGGGGCCTATGTTGGGGAAGAAGAAGAAAATCCCTTAGTCTTTTCTTAGATTCAGAGTACTCCTGTCCTTCCCAATGGAAATGTTCCCTCATTTCATGCAAAGTTTCCCCAAAAGAGAAATCCTCAGGGGGGAGAAGCTGAAGGAATGGATTCCTCAGCATCAGAATCCTCATAAGGAGAGAAAACATATTCCTGGTCAGAAGAAGAAACAGAAGTCTGATCAGAGGAGTCATAATAAACTTCCTGCCTTGGCCTTTTATCTGGAGGGGGATGTGAACCCCTAATCATAGTAAGTAAGTCCTCTGCCATTTTAAGTAACTGTTTCTGAGACTTGGGAGCCGGATCAGAAGAGGCCTGGGTTGCAGTCTTTGATTTGGAAGGAGTCTTTGCCTTTGCCTTTATAAGAAGTTGAGTAGGCCTGAAAACCCCTTCAGAAGCCGGTACCTGCACAGCGGCTCCGGACCCATCCAAAGGAGCATTGTCCGAAGGTCCAACTGAAATATTCAAAGGCCTAGTTGGCTCCTCGTGGGAGTCCGTTTTGGCTATTGGTTCTGAAATGGCCGACGACAGGGGCTGCAAAAGCGCCTCACTGACGACGGCCGAACCTGAAGCTGGCTCCGCTTGTGCGATATCGTCGGATTTGGACCTCGGAGGCCTGTCTTTGTCCTTGCATCGTTTGTGAACTACGGTAGCCGGAACCATATCAGACGACATTTTGTAATTAAAACGCCTACCGAAGTAATGAAAAGCAAAATCGTACCTTCGTTTAATAGTACGTTGATTGAATCCAGCACAAAACCGACAACTAGCTACGTCGTGGTCAGGGCCTAAGCAAGGAATACAGTAAGAATGAAAATCCTTATGAGGTATTTGCTTCCCACATGAAATACAATTATTAACTTTTTCTGACATCGGACTGGAGCAAGAAAAAAGTTTCCCCACTGGGGTACTTAGCTTTGAGTAGGAGAAGTCGTCTTCGGACTGAAGTTTGATTAGAAAAAAATTGTCAGGAGTCAGCCGACCGGCACTTGCGAACTGCTATCACCACACGGCAAGAAAGACTGGAGAACATGGCGTCGGCTGTCAGCTTTGTACTCCTGGTGCTCTGATGTCAGGGAGCATGGCTGAACAGCCGACGCCGGACCCAGACTTTGGGATTCTGGCCGACCGAGGACTGCCTGCCGGCAGGGGAGAACCCTACAGTCATGACTGCAACAGTGAAACACGATGAACATCTACTGTGGCAGGGCTAGCCATGCAGTGGTGTAAACCTTAGCTCCAAATGATGGTCACTGTTAAGTGACATCCTGACCCCATGTGCAAAAATGGGAAAAGCGGTTGAGGATGGATAAATGGCTTTTCGCCATTGACATGACTCAGCACAATCCTGTGAAGAGAAACTAAAATCAAAAACTGTAGCTAAGTCAATAGGTTCAGGAGACCACTGAAGATCCTGGACAAATTTATACAATTACTCCAGAGCACCTGGTTAAGTGATTTGCTGATGGTCACACAGTACACAAATAACGATTGAGGGAATCAAACCCTGGGAATATAGGAAGCAGCTTGTTAACAGCTCCTAGCCTTAATCCTGTACAATTACTGCCAGACTACCCTGTAGTTAGTCGATCATCCCCAGCCATTTGAGGGGCCTATTAGTAAGACGGTAACAATGTAGTGCATGGAGCGCCATGATTACACTCCAAAATTAGAAGAAAAGACAAACCTGTGCAGCTTTACTATGGTGCAAGACCCAACTGTAACAGCACTTTCAGAGGTGCACAACAATTTTTACACCCCCTCTAAGTGCTGTTACAGTCGGGTCTCCTGAAAGGGATGTTTCTTCACTCAACTATCCCTAAAATCTTGCCTCATTTTCATTCTGGGAGGTTTACAAACATCAGTCTGTAAGCAACTTACATAACTGAATAAACTGTCCCTGACTTTCTTCCACTTTTATTAGTTTTCTGCCTATGTAACAGCATTACTAAGTGCTTTACCGGCTTTCAGAGCTGGTAAAAGTTTGCCCCCACCCCACCTTCTGTAACTGATACTACATGGAGTAGATAAAACTCTATACGTTACAAATAGTTATGATCAGGGCCTCGCCAATCCTAACCAATTATACTCTTGACATGGATGCCAAGATTCACCTCTTGAACTTCACTCGAGGTGAATTTCCTGGCCCCCATGACTCAAACATATAATAGCATGGTTACAACTGGAGACTCAGTCATAACCCTCTATGTAGTAGCTTCTTCCCTGAAGATCAATAATTAAAATTGTGATTTCTGTCTGGGGAAAACAAGTATGTCCAAGAACCACAGCCCCAGCAATGGACCAACATAAAATAAAATGAATGTTGATTTCTGAAGGGCACCTCCAATATAGAGAGGCTGTGACCGCAACACCTCCCTATTTTAATTATTCTAAACGAATGTTGATTTCTGAAGGGTACCTCCAATATAGAGAGGCTGGGACCACAACACCTCCCTATTTTAATTATTCTAAGGTTAGATGCCTGGCTGAAGAATGTCACAATCGCAGTACAATGAAAAAAATAAACATCTGGCTTATTGTTTTGCCCATTTGAGACTGGGGAAAATAACAGTCAGAGAGTTCATGCTATCATCTGGTCACAGTTAGGGTACAGGAATCATCGAGGATGCCCCCTATACTTCTGGAAAGTAATCCGAGGCTTGATACAAGTGCATAGTACTTGTGATGAGGATGGATGAGGGTGTCACAGAGACCGCCTGTCCTATAATGAGCATTTTAGATACAGATTCTCCTCAATGGCTACAGGAACTGGGGCAGAATACAAAGTATACCGCTCTTGTGGGGATTAGGGTTGCAATCACTTATCACACAGCACTGAAAAAGGTGGGAAAGGTTTCAGCTACAAAAAGTAACTGTTCCAGGCTGATGGCCATTATTCCAGCAAGGTTACTTATTTGCCTAAAACATGTGTATCTTCACTAGCCATGTTTACCTCAGTTTATGGATGTCTGACTGTTTACTTATGAATCTTTTTCATTCATTTTATATGTAGAACTGAAGAAAAGTACAGTTTTGTACCTACCATAAATGTAGATGTTCGAGCGTTCACACTGCTGCAGTCATCATACTTGGGTTATCCTGCCGTCAGGCGGTCCCGCAGTGGGCCAGAGTTCCAAAGTCTTGGTCCA
Source organism: Protopterus annectens (assembly GCF_019279795.1). Lineage (NCBI taxonomy): Eukaryota > Metazoa > Chordata > Ceratodontiformes > Protopteridae > Protopterus > Protopterus annectens. The sequence continues at coordinate 360,855,095 of NC_056741.1, forward strand.
GTGTCAGTTGCTGTCACTTCTTCCCTGATGTCAGTGCACCAGGGGTATATAATATGCATCAGACACCATTTTCTTCAGTTTTTCTTGCCCCAGATGTCAGGTGCCCCCAAGTGGGTAGGCAATACATATTGCTAATCAAAAATATACATATAAAATAAAAACAATACCTTCAGCTACCAGCAAATACACCCCAAAGGTAGTATAGGATAGAAAGGTATAGATAAGTCCAGCTAGTTCAGAGGGGATGGTGGGAGGGTAACCTGGACTGCAGCAGTGTGAACACTCGAACATCTACATTTATGGTAGGTACAAAATTATGTTCATCGTGTTACACTGCTGCAGTCATCACACTTGGGTTGAATCCCAAAGCTAGGTTTGGGTGGCTGGTCTATAAAGAGTTAGGATTGGCTAAGAGGCCCTGCAGAACTGCTGTGGCAAATCCTGCTCTGGATTTAGAGTAGAGAGGCAGGTGGTAATGCTTGGTGAAGGTGTGCACTGAACTCCAAGTTGCAGCCTCCAGAATTTTCTTGGTAGGTACTCCTCTGAGAAAGGCTGTTGCCCTGGTGGAATGAGACTGATTTTCCATGCTGTGTGTAGCAGTACCGAATACAGTGTCCTATCCATTTGGATATAGTTTGCTTTGAGATAGCCTTGCCTTGTGATCCTACAGCATATGCTACAAACAGTTGATCAGTTTTCCTGAAATCTTTTGTTTTGTCCAAGTACAATCATAGCTGCCTGTGTATGTCCAAAGAATGCAGAAGTTTCTCCCCTTTATTTTGGGGGCTTGGATAAAAGGTAGGCAAATGGATGGTTTGGTTAAGAGCCACACTAGATACCACATTTGGCATGAAGGTAGGGTTTGTCCTTAAAGATACCCTGTCCTGATGAAAAATTATAAACGGTTCCACTGCCATTAATGCCTGTAGCTCTGAGACTCTCCATGCTGAAGTTACTGCCAGGAGCAGAGCTGTTTTCCATGATATTGGCTGGCTCAAAAGGTGGTAGGGTCAGTTTTTCCAAAACAAAACTGAGGTCCCAAGTTAGTGTTGGTGCTCTCCGGGGCGGTCTTATGTTTTTAGCCCCTCTGAGGTACTGCTTTAGCAAGGGGTGAGAGAATAAAGGAGGATCCGTGTTGTAATGTGCAGAAATGGCAGAGGCGTGGATCTTAATTGAAGAGAAGGATAGGCCTCTGTCCAGCATCTCAGTTAAGTATTGTAAAATTTGAGGAATGCTTGGAACAAGAGGATCAAGACTGTGAGTTTGGTTCCAGGCGCAGAATCTCTTCCATTTTTCTGAGTAAGCTTTCCTGGTGCTAGGCCTCCTGGCCTCCAAAATGACATCCATAACAGCTTTAGATAGAGGTGCTGGCTGTTTGACTAAACTATCTGCCATGCAGCCAGGTTTAGGGTTTTGAGCTGATTGTGCAGGATCTGATTATTTTGTTGAGTTAGGTGGTGTGGAATTTGGGGCAACATTCATGGTGGGCCCTGAGCCAAGTTCCTTAAGATAGGGTACCAGTGCTGGCGTGGCCAGTCTGGAGTAATCAGGATCATCTGTGTTTTTTCTTGTTTGGCTTTTAGGAGTACCTTTGAAAGGAGAGGCAGTGGTGGGAAGGCATAAATGTTTAGGTTTTTCCAGCTGAACAGAAGAGCATCCACTTTCCATGCTTGTTTGTGAGAAGTCCTTGTGCAGAATTTTTGTAGTTGGCAATTCAGAGGGGAGGCAAAAAGATCTATGTCTGGACATCCCCATTTTTGTGTTATCATGCTGAAGATTTCTGGATTCGATTTCCATTCGTGAGGGTCCATGATATTTCTGCTTAGGCCGTCTGCCAGAGTATTTTTCTTTCCTGGCAGGAATTGTGCTTGCAAGTGAACTTGGTACGTTAGAGCTGTGTTCCACAAGGTCATGGCTTGCCTGCATAGGGGATAGGAATGAGTGCCCCTTGTTTGTTTATGTACCACATTACTGTGGTATTGTCTGTCTTTAGTAATAGTTGTCCTGGATGTAGTAGGTCCTTGAAAGTGGTTAGGGCATTTTGAACAGCCAACATCTCTTTTTGATTGATGTGAAGATGCATCTGGTCTGTGGTCCACTTGCCCTGAATGCATTTCCCTGCCATGTGTGCTCCCCAGGCGTAATCCGAAGCATCTGTTGTTAGAGTTTGCCTGGCTGTGGGTTGGGTAAAAGGCTGACCCTTGTTTAGGTGACATGCCTGTGCCCACCATCGAAACTCCTGTTGTAGGCTGGGAATTATTGGAATTACTGCTTCTAGACTGTGAGAATGTTGAGTCCAAACATTTTTAGGTACCATTGTAATTTCCTCATATGCAGTCTGGCATATGCTATTAGTAGTATGCAGAATGCCATGAATCCCAGGGCCTGCAGAATTTTTCTTGCAGGGAGATGGGACATTTTTGCCAGTAGTTGAAAATATTGAGTTAGTTGCACTTGTTTGTCTGGCGTGAGGTAAGCCATCTGGGCCGTTGTATTTAAGCTGGCACCCAGGAATGTAATCTGTTGTGAGGGCACTAGTTTTGACTTCTTTTCGTTTACTGTGTACCCTAGAGAAATTAGCAACTTTTTCACAAACGCCAGATGCTGTAGAAGAATGTCCTTTGTCTCTGCTTGAATGAGGCAGTCGTCAAGGTATGGATATATTTGAATTCCTTTTTGTCTGCAAAATGTCAGCTTTGAATCTGAGGTATCTTCTGCAATTTTGTCCGATGGGGACATGCAGGTATGCCTCTTTGAGATCCAGAGTAACAAGCCAAGCCTTCTTGCCCAGCATGAGTAGAATTTACTGTAATGTCAACATTTTGAATTTCGGAATATCCAGGTAAGTATTTAAAATTGAAAGGTCCAGTATAGGCCTCCATGCTTTCTCCTTTCTGCGGACCAGGAAGAGCCTTGAGTAAAATCATTGTCCTTGTTCCTGTTGTGGTACTTTTTGTATAGCTCTCATGTCCATGAGGGCTGAAATTTGTTTTTGTGCCTCTGCCCTTTGATTTTGTGGCAGGTCTGGCATTCCTTTTAGCTTTGGTAAAGTATGGAAGTGGAATCTGTAACCTTGAGACACAATATTCAGGACCCATTTGTCTTGAGTGATTGTTTGCCAGTTTTGGGAAAAAAGTGCTAGTTTTCCCCCTAAGGGGGCTTCCAGAAGGGACGTGCTTGGCGTACGCAAAGGAAAGTCATTGTGACTGTTTCCTGTAAGGTTGAGACTTGTCCTCACCTCCTTTTGGGGTTGAGGTGCCCCACTGTCATTGCCTATTTGAGCCTTGGGGTTGAGATCTGCCTCTTGGTCATCTGTATCTGCCTCTCTGTGGTCTGTCTGACACTGGAAAGGACCAATTTTTTGTTGGCCAATTTCTGCTAAACCAATGTGGCTGTACCTGTAAGAAATCATTGACTGTTTGCATAGATTTAGCTTTATCCTCCATTTTCTTTAACACCTCTTCTGCCTTAACACCAAACAAGGTATCATGTTGTAAAGGAGCATCCAATAACTTTGCCTTAACATGATCAGGTAAACTCTGTTCTTTTAACCAAGCATGTCTTCGAATAACAGAACCTGTAACTGCGGCTCTACAAGAGGCCTCTAAAGAATCAAAACTACATTGCAGAGTATGCTTTCCCACCTGTTCAACTGCATGCAATAAATCCTGCATTTCTTTACAATCAGGAGCTTCTGAGCTAGCAAGCATTTTCTGTTTTAACTGAGCCATTAAATATTGTTGGTACTTAAGCATGTGAAACTGGAAATTTAAAGTTCTTACTGCTAAAGTTGCAGGCGTGTACACTTTCTTCCCCATCTATTCAAAGCTCTGGAATCTGTCAGAGGGTACTGGATTTTTTGCAATGGCAGCCTTAACCCCTTTTGGACCCTGGGAAATAGTTTCTGGGTCAGCAGAAGGGTTTTTGTAAAGAAACTGGGACTCTATAATACCTATCTGGCTTTGCTGGAGCAGGGGGCAAAGAGTCAGGAGATAAACTGGATTCAGAAAACACATCATCCACAATGTCAAGAACAGGCGGAATAGCCAGGGGCCTGTGCTGTGGAAATAAGAGGAAATCCCTGAGCCTTTTCTTGGATTCGGAGTATTCCTGTCTTTCCCAATGGAAATGTTCCCTCATGGTATGTAAAGTTTCCCCAAAAGAGTAATCCTCAGGAGGAGAGGCTGAAGGAATAGATTCCTCAGCATCAGAGTCCTCATAGGGGGGTAAAGAGTATCCCTGGTCTGAAGAGGAATCAGAGGAAATGGAAACCTGATCAGAGGAGTCATAGTCTGTATCCTGCCTAGGCCTTTTCTCAGGAGGGGGATGGGAACCCCTGATTAGAGTAATGAGATCTTCGGCCATTTTAAGCATCTGTTTCTTAGGCATGGAGGACTGTCCATGAGAATGCTGTACTTGTTTCTTTGTCTTTAATGGTACCTTTGTCTTGGCTGTTGTCTTAATGGTAAGTTGTGAAGGTCTGAAAACACCCTCAGAAGCCGGTGCCTGCTCAGCGGTTCTGGACCCATCTGAGGGATTAGTTTCCGTAGGCCCAATACCTTGAGTTTCCAGAGGCCTCGCTGGCTCCATGTGGGAGTCAGAAGCGGCCCGTGGCTCTGAGGTAGCGGGTGTCAGGGGCTTCGAAAGCGCCTCACTGAGAACCGGCGACTGGCCTAGAAGAGGTTTCGTCATCTGTTTTGGACCTCGGATGCCTGTCTTTATCTTTGCGTTTTTTCTGCATTGAAGTAGTCAGCTGATCCGACGGCATGGTATAATTGAACCTTCGGCCAAAGTAACGTAAAGCAAAATCAAAACGTCTCTTTATAGTGCATTTGTTGAATCTAGCAAAAAAAACGACAACTAGTGACGTCGTGATCAGGGCCTAGGCATGGAATACAGTAAGAGTGGAAGTCCTTATGAGGTATTTGCTTCCCACAAGAAATACAATTATTAACTTTTTCTGACATCGGTATGAGGCAAGACCCCAATGGGGTACTTAGCTTTATTGAAGACTTCGGATCTGAAATTCAACTTCAAAAATCTCAGGAGTCGGCCGACCGGCACTTGCGAACTGTTTCGGGCACCGCACGGCAAGAAAGACTAGAGAAAATGGCGTTGGATGCATATTATATACCCCTGGAGCACTGACGTCAGGGAAGAAGCGACAGCAACAGACGCCGGACCAAGACTTTGGAACTCTGGCCGACTGCAGGACCGCCTGACGGCAGCAGTGTAACACGATGAACATCTAGACTAATTTCTTTAGTACTCTGTCTTATGGACAGTTAGCTTCAGATACAAAACTGTTGCAATCCTTGCTAACCAAATAGGAGATTTGTTCCTTGTTCTTTTGGTCACCTTAGGTTGTGTCACAGTCATTCTGCAAAGAGCTGCTGCTTGTTCACAAAGCAATAAAAGTATTTGTTTACAATTTAATATCTATTAGACAAATGTAGTAAAATGTGTAGTAGATCATTGTGTATACTGTACCTAGTCAGCCACTGTAGTCACAGAGCACATGCATATAAGTTACTGAGCACGTGCAAGCTCAGTGCCATTTTGTAAAGTCAGTCAGTGTGAGTACTACCTTGAAAGGAGATGCACGTGAATGTGTTTGAAGTAATGAGTCAGTCAGTAAGAGTATGAGGTTTGAAGTATATTTGCCAGTTACAGCTCCTGATGTGTTTATGTACAATAAATTACCTGAATGCATACCCAGACTCAGTGTCTCATTTGAATACATGAGACATGCAACATGGTGATAGAATGGGATACGAAATTGAAGCAGCTTTCAAACTATGAAACATGCAGTCAGAAGTGAAGTAATATGCAGGAGTGAACTCACAAACGTGTCAGCAGTTATTCAAAGGTACTTAAATTTGTTTAAATGATTTTCAATCGCCAAACGTGGCATAGCATTCAAAGTGTTCAAAATAATTAGAGTTACTGTAAATGTCCGAAATGGTGACATAATGATTAAAGTATTTGAAATAACATCTGAAGTATTTAAAAATGAGGCAATCCTGAACCTAAACAGGAAACATGTTTAGCTTTTGGTCAGCAGTGTCACAAATGTAAAAAGTGGAATAATTACAAAAGTCTTTGCAAGTCTGAAGTGTCACAGATTTATGTTAAAAGTGAGTGTCTGAAGAAGCAAGTGCATCAGACAGATACTATAGCAAACCATAAGAGCTGTGAGCAAACGTTCTGTGTTGATGCTGTCTCCGTGAACAGTGAAACAGTTAATACAGTAGATTATCTGTTGTCAGCAAACGGTGAAATATTTTCTACTGTGCAAAATAATGGGAACCCCGTAGAGCTTACAGTAGACACTGGAACCAAGTGCAATGTTATATCAGCACAAATGCTTGGTAAAGTAATAGCTGGTGAGAAACTTGATTCGGCAAAGTATGCAAAACAGTTGCTTATGGTGGGGAAGGGATTCAAACTGATGGCGCAGTAGTTCCTTCATGCGTTTCTGCTGGAAACAGCTATGACTTGCAGTTTTACGTGGTCAAAAGACACGTGCAGTCACTGTTCGGCATCAAAGGCAGTCTGAGAATGGGACTGATTTCATTTAATAGAGGTTCACCAAGGAAGTATGAACAACGACAGTTTTACACAGTATTTGTAGCGAATATGTTGATATTTTCAAAGACAAGCATGGTAAACTTCCAGTCACATATTCCTTGAAGTTAAACCATGAAGTCCAGAATTAGACAAAATGGTGAATTTAGGTGTCCTTACTCCAGTAGAAGGACCAACTGAATGGGTATCCCCCATGGTCGTGGCTCATAAGAAAAGCTCAGATGATATTCGAATTTGTATTGATCCAAGAGACAAAGCACTTAAGCATCCTCATAATCTGATGCATGCGGTAGCTGCTCTCATGCCAAATTCCACTTCTTTCTCAGTTTTAGATGCAAAAAGGTTCTTTTTGGCAAATTTCGCTGGATCAAAAATCTTCATTGCAAAGCACGTTCAAGTACATCATTTGGCAGATACAAATCTTTGAGAATGCCATTTGGATTCCATTCTGCCAGTGAAGCCTTTCAACTCGCTATGGAACATATTTTTTCTGGTTATCTATATGCTATTATAGTTATTGTCGGGGGCAATGGTGAAGGCAAACATGACAGAAACCTCAGGAAAATTCTAGACCATGCACATCAAGTAAATCAAACTGAATCCTCAGAAATGTAAATTCAAACTGAAAGAAGTTACTTATGTGGGACATTTGTTTACCAGTTCTGGCTTACAACAAGATCCATCTAAGCAAATAGCAGTTCTTGAAATGCCAGTTCTAGAGAAGGTCACCATCTTTACAACGTTTTCTAGATATGGTCAACTATTTAGGAAAGTTAATCCCAGACGTGAATGAGTTTTCTGCACAATTATATGAGTTGACACACAAAAATATACACTGGTCCTGGATGGAACACCACCAAAGAGCATTTGATATCCTGAAGAAAATTGCCAGTCCACCCACATTAAGATGATATGATGTTCACAAACCTGCAAGTCTTTCTTGTAATGCTTCAAACTATGGCCTTGGTGCAGCATGTCTTCAAGAAGGCATACCGGTTGCTTATGCATCCAGAACTTTAACCCACGCAGAGAAGCATTATGCACAAATAGAGAAAGAACTTTTGGCAGTAGTGTTTGCATGTTCGAAGTTCAATGATTACATTTATGGCAGACCTATCCAAACAGACACTGATCACCAACCACTAGGGACAATTTTGAAAAAGCCAATGCATACAGACCCAGCATGATTCCAATGCACGATGTTAAAATTGCAAAAGTACAATTTCACTATTGTTTACAATAAGTACTTGTACTTTGATGATGCTTTGTCACATGCACCCAGCATGAAGATGAAACCGCAGACTTTGAAGTCATAGACATCAGAAATCTTTCATCACTGCTTGATGAACTAAGAAATCACACAGCTTCAGATGTAATTCTCCAAAGCTGGAAAATGTTATCAGTCAAGGATCGCCAACATGACAAACCAGTTTACCACTTGACATTCAGCAGTATTTTCCTTACAGCGACAAGCTCATCATGATGGAAAATGGAATCATCATAAAAGTTCCAAAAGTGGTAATTCTGACAGCTTTACAACAGGAAAATATCATCATTTTGCATCATGGTCACCCAGGTACTGATTCAACCAAAAGAAGGATGAGGCACTGTATTTTGGCCTATTTCCAAAATATAAAGAAGGAAAATCTAGCATGCTCAATTTGCAACAGCACCAAACCGTAACAAAAAGAACCACTTTAGCTACATCACATTTCTGAATTACCATGGTTAACAGTTGCCACAGATATTTTCAAATGAAATGGCAACATTACTTAGTGTTAGTAGACTCTTACTCACATTGGTCTGAAATTGACCTACTTCCTAACTTGACATCCAGTACAGTCATTACAAAATTTAAGAGACATTATTCTGTCCATGGTAGCCTGCACAAAGTCATGCCTGACAATGGTGCACAGTTTACAAGTCAGCAGTTTAAGAAATTTGCTGTGTCTTGGGATTTTGTTCATATTACCAGTAGTCCTGAGCATCCAAAATCCAATGGGTTAGTTGAACATGCAGTTCAGAGTGCAAAATGTTTGTCAAAGAAATCCAAGAGAGATGGTACCGATGTATTCCTTAACTTACTCCATCTCATAAACATTCCTCAAAACAACTTGCTTGGTTCACCTGCTCAGAGATTAATGTCCGGATAGACTAGAAAGTACAGTTGTGTACAGTTAACATAAATGTAGATGTTCAAGTGCATTCACTGTTGCAGTCATCACACTTGGGTTATCTGCTTGCAGGTAGCCCTCAGTTGGCCCGAATACCAGACTTAGTATTTCTGCGTCGGTTGCTGTTCACTCCAGGACTGACATCAGGTAGTCAGGGGTATAAAAACAGGCAGCCGATGCCACTACATCAGTTTTTCTTTCCCCAAATGTCAGGAGCTCTCCAAATATGGAGCTAAGTTATGGTGGGGAAAACACCACCAGTAAAAAGTAAATACCAATACCCCTGAAACGGGTGAGTAATAGATATAGAGAGGAGAGAGAGAGAGACAAGAGGGCTGGAGGGAGGGAAACCAGGACTGCAACAGTGAATACACTCGAACATCTACATTTATGATGTGTACACAACTGCACTATGTTTTTCATGTTTCACTGTTGCAGTCATCACACTTGGGTAGATTCCTAAAGCTGAAGAAGGGTGGAGGCAGTCAAGAAGAGGAAGGGCTGGCTAGAATGCCTTGTAGGACTGCTGTTGCAAAACCCACCCTGGATTTGGAAAAGACAGGCAGGTGGTAATGGTTGGTGAAGGTGTGTACAGAACTCCAGGTAGCAGCTTCCAGGATGTCCCTGGTAGGGACTCCCCTGAGGAATGCTGTAGAGGTAGAAGTTGCCCTAGTGGAATGTGTTCTGACCCCCTGTTGGGTTGGTTTCCCATGGTGCTTGTAGCAGAAATGGATGCAGTGTGCTATCCATTTGGAAATTGTTTGTTCTGAAATGGCCTTGCCCTTTATCCCTGGTGCAAAGCTGACTAGAAACTGGTCAGATTTCCTGAAGGGCTTAGTTCCATCAAGGTAGAATCTGAGTGGTCTGTGCACATCCAAGGAGTGCAGGATCCTTTCCCCTTTATTTTGGGGATTAGGGAAGAAAGTTGGCAAATGGATAGATTGGTTGAGAGCCACACTGGACACCACTTTAGGCATAAAGGAAGGGTTAGTCCGGAGGGAAACCCTGTCAGCATGGAAAATAATGAAGGTTTCCACAGCCATAAGTGCTTGTAGCTCAGACACTCTTCTAGCTGAAGTGATGGCCAGAAGCAAGGCTGTTTTCCAAGAGTGGAATTTTAACTCTGCTAATTCTGCAGGCTCAAAGGGGGGTAGCGTGAGCTTTTCCAGTACAAAGTTAAGGTCCCAAGCAGGGGTGGGTGTGCTCCTTGGCGGCCTTAAGTTGTTTGCCCCCTCAGGAACTGTTTGTTAAGAGGGTGAAAGGAGAAAGGTGGCTCAGTATTGTAATGAGCCGAAATGGCAGAAGCATGGATCTTAATGGAGGAGAAGGATAGGCCCCTGTGGAGTAGATCTGCTAACTAATCCAGGATTAGAGGCAGGGAGGGCAGAGTTGAGTCCTCTCCTTTAGAGAGTGAATCCAGGAGCAGTACCTTTTCCACTTATCAGCATAGGATTTCCTTGTACTGGGTCTTCTGGCCTCAAGAATGATGTCTAGCACCTGCTTACTTAGGCTGGTTACTGGGGGAGAATTCAAGGAATAAGCCAGGCTGCAAGAGTTAGGGTTTGTAGTTGTGGATGAAAGATCTGCCCCCCCCCCCCAGCTGAGAGAGCAGGGTTGGGATCTGGTGTAGGTGCCAGAGTGACACTGGTGACAGGCTGCGCAGGAGTGGGTACCAGTGCTGGCGTGGCCAGTCAGGGGCAATCAGAATTGTCCTTGGTCTGTCCTGTCTTATCTTGAGCAATACTCTTTAGAGAAGGGGCAGAAGGGGAAAGGCATAGATTGAGAGATTTACCCACTGGAAGGATAGGGTATCTACTTTCCAGGCCCTGCTGTGAGGTGTGGCCTGGTGCAGAATTTGCTGAGCTGGTGATTGATGGGGAAGCAAAGAGATCCACCTCTGGGGTCCCCAATTTCTGAATCAGAAGGTTGAAGATGCTGGGCTCTAATTGCCACTCATGTGGGTCTGGGAGATTTCTGCTTAAATCTGCCAGTGAGTTTTGTTTCCCTGGCAGGAATTGAGCTTGCAGATGGACCTGCATGTCCAAGGCTGTGTTCTACAGGGCCATGGCTAGCCTGCAGAGTGGGTAAGAGTGGGTTCCCCCCCTGCAGAGTGGGTAAGAGTGGGTTCCCCCCTGCTTGTTAATGTACCACATAACTGTGGTGTTGTCTGTTTTTATTAGCAGGTGTCCTGGTGAGAGTATGGATCTGAAAGCTGTCACAGGGTACTGCACAGCTAGCATATCTTTTTTTGATGTGCAGATGAATTTGACTTGGCCCTGACTGCACTTGCCATCCATGTGTACCATAGTCTGATGCATCTGTGATTAGGGTCCACCAAAGAAAATCTGTCCTTAGACAGGGTATGATAGGAATGACAGTTTCCAAGTCCTGAGAATGTTGGCAGCAAAGACTTTTTAAGTACCATTGAAGTTTCCTCATATGAAATTAGTAGGATGCATGAGGCCATGAAACCTACGGCCCGCAGGATTTTCCTTGCAGATAGCTGGGTTCTGGTGGCCATTTGAGTAAAATTAGTCTGTCAGATAGGCTTGATTTCTGGAGTGAGGAATGCCATCTGGGATGCTGTGTCCAAGCTTGCTCCCAGGAATACAATCTTTTGACTGGGAACTAGTTTTGATTTCTTTTCTTTGATGGTGTAGTTTTTTTTACAAATGTCAGGTGCTGCAACAGCATTTCCTGACTGTCTGCCTGAATCAGGTGGTCGTCCAAGTATGGGTAAATTTGAATATTTCTCTCTGCAGTAAGCAATGGCTGGAGCCAGGCATTTTGTGAATACTCTGGGAGCAGTGGATAAGTCAAAGGGAAGTGCAGAGAACTGATAATGCATAGATCTTGCCCTGAAGCGTAGATATTTCCTGCATGACTCCCTTATAGGGATGTGCAGATAGGCTTCTTTTAAGTCTAGGGTGACTAACCAGGCATCTTTGGCTAGCATAGGTAGAAGGTGCTGCAGGATGATCATTCTGAATTTTGGTACCACTCGGAAGGTGTTGAGAATTCAAAGATCTAGGATTGGGTGCCAAGTGCCCTCTTTTCTGGGTACCAGGAAAAGTTTGGAATAGAATCCTTGACCTATCTGTTCCACTGGAACAGGTTGAATTGTCCTTAGAGAGAGCATGGATTGAACTTGGTTTTGTGCCTCTGCCCACTGGTTTGGAGGAAGGTCTGGGAACCCTACTGGGGTTGGCAGTGAGTGGAAGTAAAATGTGTACCACTGGGATACAATGCTGTGGACCCATCTGTCTTTGGTGATGGAAATCCAGTTTTTTGCATGAAGGGCAAGTTTTCCTCTTAAGGGCACAAGCAGTTGGGCAGAGGTGGGGAGTGGAGTTGAGAAGTCATTGGGAATTCTTTCTGTAAGGGGGTAGATTAGCATTCCCTGCTTTAGAGGTGGAGGCACTCCATTGTTTAGATCTCTGCATACCCTGAGACTGTAGTCTGGGGGGGTCTGTTTCCCCTGGGTATTATTTGAGATGGCCTTGAGGGGACTGGAAAGGACCAGTGTTTCGAGGGGCAATGCCTACTGAATCTAGGAGGCTGTACTTGCAAGAATTCTTTGACTGTCTGCATAGATTTAGCTTTTTCCTTCAATCTTTTTAAGAATCTCTTCTGCTTTGGTGCCAAACAGATTGTCCTTGTTCAAAGGAGCGTCTAATAACTTTGATTTAACATGGTCTGGTAAGGTTTGCTCCTTAAGCCAAGCATGACTTCTCAGTATAGAACCAGTGACTGTTGCCCTGCAAGATGCTTCTAGGGCATCAAAGCCACACTGCAATGTATGCTTGCTGACTTGGCTTGCAGAATGCATAAGTTCTTGCAATTCTTTATTTTCTGCACAGTCTGCAAAGGTAGTTATTTTTTGCTTAACAAGTTCCATAATATGTTGTTGGTACTTCAGCAAGCGAAACTGACAATTCAAAGCCCTAATGGCGAGAGTTGCAGAGGTATATACTTTCTTACACCATCTGTCCAAAGCTCTGGAATCCCTGACTGAAGGGGTGGGATTCTTAGCTGTAGTTGCTTTGATGCCTTTAGGCTCCTGGGAAATGATTTCTGGGTCAGCAGTAGGATTTTTGAAAAGTAATTTGTGAGAATCAGGTACTCTGTAGTACCAGTCTGGTTTCCTAGGAGCAGGGGCTAAAGTATCAGGAGTAAGACTGGATTCCATAAAGACATCAACAACTTCCAGAACTGGGGGTATTGCTAAAGGCCTATGTTGGGGCAAGTCTAGAAATTCTCAGAGTCTCTTTTTGGACTGAGGACAATCTTGGCATTCCTAATGGAAATGCTCTCTTAAAAGTATGTAAAATTTCACCAAAAGAAAAATCCTCTGGAGGAGAGGCAAAGGAAATTGATTCCTCTGCATCTGAATCCTCATAAGCAGATAAAGGGCATGTCTTCATAATCAGAACCCTCAGAGTCGTCGGACTCTTGGTCTGTTGAAGCTGCTGGGGACTGATCTCTTTTTCTCTTAGCAGGGGAAGGCCGACTTCCTCTAATCAGCATAATAAGGTCTTCTGCCATTCTAAGCATTTGATGTTGTAGCAAGGGAGCAGGTGCATGCGCTTTGGTCGTCAGTTTTCTAGGCATAGCGCGTACTGATGGCCTTATATAGTCGGTAGTTTTAGATAGAACTGAAGTCGTCTGTTTGTGTCGAACATCGGTAGTGCAAAGAACTTCCTCAGAAGCCGGTGCCTGCTCAGCGGCTCCAGACCCATCCAAGGTAGAGACATCCACAGGTTCCATAGTCAAAGAAGAGTCTCGCGGCATACTGGACTCCAAAAGGGTCTCGGTAGAGGCATGCGAGTCCACTGAAGCGGGCATCAGTGGCTGCGAAAGCACCTCACCAAGTACCGGCGAACTGGCGACTAGCTTAACGGAAGCGTCGTTGGCAACTTTGGACCTGTGCGGTCTGTCTCTGTCTTTATCCTTGTCTTTTCAGAATATCTGTAGTCGGCTGGCTTACCAAAGGCATTTTGGAATACGGAGATCGAGAACGAAAGTGTTTAGCGACAAAAAGGGCCCAACGATGAATGGTTCGGGTGTTGAACAAGACACAAAACCGACCGCGAGTTACGTCGTGGTCTGAGCCTAAACAGGTGACGCACTAAGAATGAAAATCTCTCTGTGTGGTATTTGCTTTCCACAGGCAAGACAATTGTTAACTTTTTCTGACATCGGTTAGAGGAAGAAAAAAGGATCACCAACAGGGTACTTAGCTTTAGAAGACTTCAGGATGATTCAATTCATAAACGAAAATTCAGGTAGCGGCCGACCAGCACTCGTGCGAACTGCTTCTGCTTTGGGCTCCTCAGCAAGAAAGACTTATGTATGGCGTCAGCTGCCTGTTTTTATACCCCTGGTGACCTGACATCAGTCCTGGAGTGACAGCAACCGACTCAGAAATACTGGTATTCGGGCCACCTGAGGGCTTCCTGCAGGCAGATAACCCAAGTGGGATGACTGCAACAGTGAAACACGAAGAACATCAACTCTACCAATCAGTAAACAATTGTTAGTACCAAGTGTAAAGAACAGAGTGGTCAAAGCTCACCTTGTGAGAACTTTTGAGAAAATATCAGTCACAAAAGTTGTACTACAATAAGACCAGTAAATCCCTTAGACCATTACTAAAAGGAGAAGTTGTGAGAATGCAAACATCTAAAGGATATGATCAAGTGGGAATTGTAAAGAACATTTGTGAGGAACCAAGATCTTACATCATACAAATCGGAAGAAATGGACTTCAGACGGAATTGAAGACCTGTGTTACCTCTCTCCAAACAATTGCCTGTGCCGACGATTAATTCCCCAGAGTGACTCTGTATCTATTCCAATTCAAAAGGACAGTGTGCTTCCTTTAAATAATTTTGGTGTAATCCCTGCTGTTCCAGTTGTGAAGGAATCCCCAGATACTGTCCCTGTTGCTAAACCCATTCAAAGCTTCTATGTTACCAAATCATGTACAATTTCCAGACTGAATCCAGAATACACAGTGACTACGACTTTAACTCATTTGTTTATTAAAAATGTTGATATATTGTCCAGCTGTCAAAATGTCTGTTCTCCTGTTTTGCATGTCGAACAAAATTAAAGATCACTGTGTATATTGTACCTAATCAACCACTGTAATCAGAGAGCACATGCACATAAGTTACAGAGCACATGCGAGATCAGTGCCATTTTGTATACTTAGTGTTGAGTGCTAGCTTGAATGGATATGTACATGTGAGTGTGTTTGAAGTAATGAGTCAGTCAGTAAGCTTATGAAGTTCAAAGTACATGTTCCAGTTACATCTCCTAATGTGTTTATGTACAATAAATGACTTGAACCCATCTCATGCCTCAGCGTCTCACTTGAATACATGAGAAATGTGACAAGAGATGCCTTTAAATTTTTAGCTAATAAACACATTGGCACAATGAAATTGCCACAACATTTTAGAAAGTATACAAGCAGTTTAGAGACTCAGGAATACTTGCAAACATCCATCCTGGAATAGTAAGATTGTTCTGGCAGGATATTTGGTCTGTTGTGTTCAGTGATCACTCCTATTGAAGAAAATCTTATGTAATGTCTCATTTAATGCATCTTGGATGTGTTGATTCCAATGGCTGTTGAAAGCACTTATAACATTAGTTATGCCCACCTGTCATAGGGGTCCTAGTGTCAGCTATAATTAGGATACATACTTAGCTCAGTAAAAGGAAATTAGTATAAAAGCCCAATGCCTAGCTTTATGCGCCCAGATTATTCATTCACAGATCAACCATTACAGTTCTTATCCTAATGCAAGAACTAATGCGTCAACTGGGTGCAGGAAGTGGGCGCTTGAACCATTGGGTAGATCCAACAAAGACATACAAAAAAAAAAAAAAAAAAAAAAAAGAGAGAGAGAGAGAGAGAATGAAAATATCCTTTTTTTCAGTTTCTATCAACAATGGTCCTTTAAAGATCAAGGTAATAGGTTATTTATTGACTATAAGTAACTATAGTAAATTAAATATGTGAAGTCTGAAACAATCACTTAAGATTCCCCAAAAATAAAGCCAAGAGACTTTGTGAGAGTTTTAGGATATTCTGATAGCAAACAGAAGCAGCTCACAGACCCCAGAAGAAGAGCAGGTAGAACTTGAAAACAAAGCCATGCCTGCATTGATCATCTGATACCCATTAGCATTTCCCAAAGGCATAGCCAAATGGCTTTGTGAAAGCAATACAATAAGCCCTTATCAATACTCTGCAAAGGGACACAGCATAAGTATGCCTAGGTAACAGCAGCAATCAATCATCAGACGGCTTAAAAAATCTAATCTTTTTATGCAGTTTCTATCAAATTCATTAGTAAGATGCTAATCGGTTAATACACAACTATAAGAATGATTAGGGAAATACCTTCATAAGATATTAGCTGAAATTCTTATAGCATTTGAGAATAAAAGAGAAGAAGATGACAGAATTAATTTTTTTTTTTTTTTTTTTTTACAAGTGGACAAAAAAGTATTTCACTCTAAGAAAAAAAGTACAATGAAAAGTGCCTGAAAGACACTAATACCATGAACGTGATGTTTTTTAATAAGTAGGGAAAACTCAAAACTGCATCACTTTGTCCACTCGTTATGCGGGAGGATAGACAAGCCGTTCAGAAATTATTAATGAATAAAAGTAAATGAAACCAAAATTCTTCTAAGGAAAAGAAAGGGCACATGCAACAATGCAGTTCAAACTTAATATGCTTGAACACAAAGAACATTCAAATGAAAACCTAAATCACACACTTACTACTGAAGGTCTGCACTATCCACCTATTGCCAGAGCACGTACATATGTATGTATGCATGCATGCATGCATGTGTGTGCTGGGGGGGGGGGGGCATTATTGCCCATGTCATACCTCTGGAGAAGGTAGCAATGCTGAGTGTTAAGGGGACAATCAGTATAAGAACTGTTGGGGTGCATTAACAAACCCTGAGCGAGGGAAGAAAACAAGTTAAAGGAGGAAGTGCAGAAGAGGCAATTGGTCAAAAATGACCACAGAATATTGTGATGGTGGGATGACAAGACAACAATCTATAAAGAAAAACAGGACATGCACAATGCTACTGTGAGTAAGAAGATAAACAGGATGTCAATGGACCAAAAAACAAGCAAAGACTGTCTCTTTGGTCAATACAGATAACCTGATAGAAATGCAAACAGGAGTCAAGTATCGACAAAGGTTTTAAATGTATAACAAAGAAAATATCAACCTAAGAAAGGGTAGTGTGTGCACGTGTGTGTGTGTGTGTGTGTGTGTGTGTGTGTGTGTGTGTGTGTGTGTGTGAGAGAGAGAGAGAGAGACGCTATGTGAAAATGTACATAAATGTAATTAAATAGTTAGAAATGAAAGAAAAAAGGTACATGCTTGGGGCAAGAAACTAGAACTCTGATGGTATGATTAGGAATGAAGTACAAAAACTGTGCGATATTTAAAGGAATAACGACAATGAACCAGCTTGGCTACATTCTGGGTGTGTGTGCTGAGAAAACAAATGTGTAGGTATATCACTAGTAAAATTATATATGCACGCCCAACATACAGTGGTGGTGGCAGAGTTAAAGAAGTGAAAAGTGACAGACAAAGGTAGTTGTCTGGCAGAGAGGAGGGTTCTGAACAAAAATATATTGAATGGAGTTCCCTTACAGGGCAGATGGGATGTGACGGTGTCAAGTAACTGGAATCTGGTCAGGGTGAGCTCTACTTCAGTAACCTTAATGAAGAGGATTCTATCGGATATCTTGGTGGAGTTCCTGAATGCAAATTGTGCAACCTTAATTCAGAAGGAAGTCTTATCAGTTTAGTGCAACTCAAATCTATACAGTACAGTTTTGTACCTACCATAAATGTAGATGTTCGAAGATCTACATTGCTGCAGTCCTTACACTTGGGTAGTCCGCTGTCCTCGGTCGGCCCGAATATCAAAGTATAAGGCTGACGTCGGTCAAGGCGCTTTAGACTGACATCAGGACGTCAGGGTACAAATGCGCATGACCGACGTCATATCTTCAGTCTTTTCTTGCCCCAGATGTCAGAAGACCCTAAAAGGAAAGGTGAAACCCAAAAGACAACAAAAAACAACTAGCCACCCTTGCACTAAACATATGTACAATATATACAAAATCCACAACATTTGTAACCCAAACCACACAACTGCCTCTAAATATAGAGGGGATGGAGGGAGGGTAAATTGGACTGAACTCCAAGTCGCTGCCTCCAAAATATCCTTAGTTGCCACCCCCCTTAAAAATGCTGTAGACGTGGCAGTAGCCCTAGTGGAATGAGGCCTAATCCCAGCTGGAATCTCCTTACCATGATGGGAATAACAGAAAGCAATACAAAACCCAATCCACTTAGAAATAGTCTGTTTTGACACAGGTTTGCCCTGAGAACCCAAAGCAAAAGAAACAAATAATTGCTGAGACTGCCTGAACCCTTTAGTTCTGCTCAATAATAACGCAACTGTCTGTGTATATCCAAAGTGTGCAAAATCTTTTCCCCTTTATTTTGGGGGTTTGCATAAAACGTAGGTAAATGAATAGTTTGGTTTAAAGCCACACTAGAAACCACTTTAGGCATAAAGGAAGGATTAGTATGTAATGATACCCTATCCTTATGGAAAATTAAGAAAGGCTCAACTGCCATAAGGGCCTGTAACTCAGAAACCCTTCTCGCAGAGGTAATGGCCAACAAAAAAGCAGTCTTCCATGATAAATATTTCAATTCAGCAGTAGCTGCAGGCTCAAAAGGTTGTAGAGTGAGTTTCTCCAACACAAAATTGAGATCCCAAGCAGGAGTAGGAGCTCTACGTGGGGTCTTAAATTCTTTGCCCCTCTAAGGAATTGCTTAAACAAAGGATGAGAAAACAAAGGTGGAACACAGTCATAATGTGCTGAAATCGCTGCAGCATGAACTTTAATGGAAGAGAAAGACAAACCTTTGTCCAGTAACTCAGCAAGATATTGAAGGCCACACTTAAATTAGGTTTAGAAACATCCAATTCTTTTGCTGTACTCCAAAATAAAAATCTCTTCCATTTATCTGCGTACACTTTCCTTGTACTAGGCCTTCTGGCCTCCAAAATAACATTCAAAACTTGCTGTGGAAGCTGGCACCCTCCAGGGTTTAAAACAGAATATGCCAGGCTGTTAGGTGAAGAGAGTGGAGTTTGACATTGAGTAAATGACTGTCCTCCTGAGACAGTAGGTGTGGAATCAAGGCAAAGGCCATGGAGGTTCCTTACCAGACTTCTCAGTAATGGGTACCAGTGCTGTCGAGGCCAATCCGGAGCTATTAGAATCATCTTTGGCTTGTCCTGTCTGACCTTTAGGAGTACCTTTGGAAGGAGAGGTAGAGGTGGAAAGGCATACACATGAAGCTTGCTCCAACTGAATGAAAGAGCATCCACTTTCCAAGCTGTGGGATGAAACCTTTTGTGCAAAACTTTGGCAGCTGGTGGTTCAGTGGAGAAGCTTAACAGATCTATGTCTGGAGTTCCCCATAACACTGTCAATTGCTGAAATACATGAGGATCCAATTTCCACTCGTGGGGATCCATAATTCGTCTGCTTAACACATCTGCTAAGGAGTTCTGTGCTCCCGGCAGAAACCTTGCTTGAAGATTCAGCTGTAAACTGAGAGCAGTCTCCCACAAAATCATTGCCTGTCTGCATAGAGGATAAGAATGTGTTCCCCCTTGCTTGTTGATGTACCACATGACAGTTGTGTTGTCTGTTAGAACCAACACCTGCCCTGGAAGGAGTAAGTCTTTGAAAGCTATCAATGCAAATTGGACTGCTAACATCTCTTTCAAGTTGATATGTAGATGTTGAAGTCTGGCAGGCCACGTGTCTTGTACCCATTTTCCATTTAGATGAGCTCCCCAAGCTTTGTCTGAGGCATCTGTCGAAGAATCTGACTCGCCTCTGGCCGGGTCACAGAGAGTCCCTTGTTTAGGTGACATTCCTGAGCCCACCACAAAAACTCCTTTTGAATGCAAGGTATTATCTGAATGACAGTGTCCAAATCTTGGCAGTGCTGTGTCCACACATTTTTGAGATACCATTGTAACTTCCTCATATGCAGTTTGGCATTGGGAAGCACCAGAATACAAGATGCCATGAACCCCAAGGCTTGAAGGACTGTCCTTGCAGTCAGCCTGGACTGATGAGACAATTGCCGGAAGTACAGGGAAAGATTCTTTTGTTTGTCCGGGGTCAAAAAGGCCATCTGGGATGCTGTATTCAGCCTCACACCCAGAAAGCACATGTCCTGAGAGGGTACTAGACTGGACTTTATTTCGTTCACAGAATACCCCAGGCATCTTAGCACTGCTATCACATACTGTAAATGATGAAGAAGTTCGTCCCTTTCTTGGGCCAGAATCAGGCAGTCGTCCAAATAAGGATAGATCTGTATTCCTCTCAGCCTGAGGAAAGCTATCACTGGAGCCAGAACCTTCGTGAACACTCTGGGCGCAGTAGATAAGCCAAAGGGCAATGCAGAGAACTGATAATGAGAAATCCCAGCCCGAAAACGTAGATACTTCCTGCAGCTTAGCCTGATAGGAACATGAAGGTAAGCTTCCTTGAGATCCAGAGTCACCATCCAGTGGTCTTTGCCCAGCAGAGGTAAAAGCTGTTGTAATGTCAACATTTTGAACTTGGGAATGTCCAAATAAGTGTTGAGGATAGATAAATCTAAAATTGGTCTCCACTTGTTCCCCTTCTTTGGTACCAGGAACAGGCGAGAATAAAATCCTAGGCCCACTTCTGGTAGAGGGACCGGTTGTATGGCTCCTATTTGTAACAACAGAGAAATTTGTTTGTGAGCTTCTAGTCTTTGCTGAGGAGGAACGTCCGGCATGCCTTTGAAAGGAGGCAAGGTATGGAAATAAAACCTGTAACCCTGGTTGATGATATCCAATACCCATCTGTCTTGGGTAACCAGACTCCAATTTTCCTTGAAGAGCGCCAACCTTCCTCCCAAAGGTGCTGCCAGGCAAGAAGGATCTGGCAGCTGAAAAGGTAGGTCATTGGGCCTGTTTACGAAAGGACTGGCCCCTGCCCGCACCCGAAGATTGTGCAGGTGAACTCCCTGTTCTAGGCCTGAAGGAACTCTGAGCTCTGCCTCTACCACGTCTAGATCTACCCCTAGACTGATCATAAGAAGGGTACGTCCACCCTTTATCAGGCCAATTCCTACTAAATTTCGGAGGCTGAACTTGCAAAAAATCTTTAACAGCCTGCATAGATTTAGCTTTGTCTTCCATTTTCTT
The DNA here is from genome assembly GCF_019279795.1 of Protopterus annectens. NCBI lineage: Eukaryota > Metazoa > Chordata > Ceratodontiformes > Protopteridae > Protopterus > Protopterus annectens. Next base: position 360,876,193 of record NC_056741.1, read on the forward strand.
CAAGACTGACTCCACAGGTGCACCAAACAACACATCAGACTGTAAAGGAGCATCCAAAATCCGTGACTTAATATGTTCAGATAAATTCTGATCCCTCAGCCAAGCGTGCCTGCGAAGAACTGACCCAGTGGCAGCCACCCTAGACGAGGCCTGTACAGCATCAAAACCACATTGTAACGAATGCTTGCCCACCTGTTCAGAGACATGTACCAAATCTTGCAATTCTTTACACTCAATACCTTCCGCCAGAGCATCTACCTTAGACTTCAATTGAGAAAGAAGATAATTTTGATATTTCAACATGTGAAACTGGCAATTCAAAGCCCTCATAGCTAAGGTGGAAGAAGTATAGACTTTCTTTCCCCATCTATCCAAAGCTCTGGCTTCTTTATCCGAAGGAACCGGATTTTTTACCACAGAGGCCTTAACACCCTTAGGTCCCTGACTAACAGTTTCTGGGTCCGCCCTAGGACTCTTATAAAGAAATTTATGAGCCTCAGGCACCCTGTAATACCTGTCTGGTTTAACAGGAGCAGGAGGCAAAGAATCAGGATTAAGTGAAGCCTCTGCAAACACATCTTCCACAACATCCAGAACAGGTGGAATAGCTAAAGGCCTATGCTGGGGCAAAAGCAAAAAATCCCTAAGCCTTTTCCTGGAATCAGAGAAGTCCTGACCTTCCCACTTAAAATGCTCCCTCATGGAATGAAGAGTCTCTGAAAAAGAAAAATCCTCTGGAGGAGAAGCAGAAGGAGTAGAATCATCCACAACAGAATCAGAATAAGGAGAATACTCCTGCAAGTCTTCAGCCGAAGACTCTGACACATCCGAAGCCTGCTCAAAACTCCCCAACTCTGGTTCAACCCTAGGCCTCTTATCAGGAGGGGGCAAAGAACCTCTAATCAAAGTAATTAAATCTTCCGCCATTTTAAGCATTTGCTTCTTGGGCACAGATCCTGAAGAGCTAGGAGAGACCCCAACAGAAGCTAAACTGGGCCTGCCCCTGGGAGAAGCCTTGGAAACAGAAGGAGAGGGCCTAACCACCCTAGGAAGTGAGGGGAGTATAGTAACCGGAGAAGCCCCTTCAGCTAGACCTGCCTCCTGAGAGGCCACATCCTGCAATACCAAAGTTTCCCCCTGAGATACTAGCGAAGTCTCCGGTGGAACCACCGGTTCTACCGACGCCACTAAAGGACCGGCGTCCGGTTCTGACGACTCTTCTAACCTGGGTTTAGCTGCTTTGTCTTTGCGCTTCTTCGAAGAAGCAGGCGTCGGAGCATCCGACGGCATATTATAATTGCACCGCTTCCCGAAGACCAACCTGGCACAATCTAACCTTCGCTTAATAGTGCGTTTATTGAACCTAGCACAAAAGCGACACCCAACAACGTTGTGCTCAGGCCCCAAACAAGGAATACACAAAGTATGATAATCTCTATGCGGTATCTGTTTCCCACAAGAAATACAGTTATTCACTTTTTCTGACATCCGGTAAACCACTGAGGCAAGAAAAAACTAAAATATTCCCCAACGGGGTACTTAGCCAACTCCGACTCGGTCTGAAACTCCGAATTCGAAAAATTCCAGAACGCCAACCAGCACTTGCAACGCTGCTTCTGCATCGGACCATGCGGCAAAAAAGACTGAAGATATGACGTCGGTCATGCGCATTTGTACCCTGACGTCCTGATGTCAGTCTAAAGCGCCTTGACCGACGTCAGCCTTATACTTTGATATTCGGGCCGACCGAGGACAGCGGACTACCCAAGTGTAAGGACTGCAGCAATGTGAGATGAAGAACATCAGTCACCTTCAAAACTAAGAAGAAAACATCAAGTAAAATGGTCAAGGGGAAAAAAACACGTAGGCAAAAATCAAAAAGATTCTGGCAAACCGGAGAATTCACTGTGTAAGACCTTAAACATCCTTTGACAAAGGCCCATGGAAAATATACAAGTTACCCCTTAAGGACTTGAGTTTCAGCCACATGGCTTCTGAATGCCGACACCTTTTTAGAAGTCTTCAGTAAGACATTCAGGCCAATGAAGCCAAAATCCAAAGCCAAAGACATGACATGTTTCACTCTTTTTATGGGCTCATCAGTACAGCACAGTAGATATTCTGCAATTATCAGAAAACACTCTGCTTAATCCAAAGTCTTATGTCCCTCAAATGAGGTGCATACATACCTCTCAACCTCTTAGCACAAGAAATCTGGACAAAGCCTGACATAATGGGATGACAAGGGGCCAGAAATTGACAAATTTTAAAAACTGGTCTTATAAACTTAGTTGTTAGAAGAACAGGATTTTTGTTAGCATGCATTTTTCTGAAGGATATGAAGTCTGAAACTCAACTGTATGTCATTATTTAGTGACTTCAAACCACAGATCATTCCAGTGAATTGTAAGAAAACCACAAATTTTATAACAGACCAAAAATATGAGGCAGAAATGTGGACAGTTGAGAGTTACAGGTGAATATAGTACATTTGGACTTGAACAAGATCATTAATGCATCAACATAAAGATAACCGGTGGGGTAAAAGTTGCTCAGCTGGGCAAAAACACTGGATATAGAGCTCGACATGGGTGGAGGTGGGAATCTCTCAGTTCAGAAGCCAGTGGAATATGGTTCAATAACACAAACATGGTTTGGCGTATCTGTCTGAAAGTTCAGTGGGATTACAGAATTAGTGCTCAGTGTCCATTCATAACAACACTAGGATTTATGTCATGAACAAGCAATGAGAAAGAGTACATCCCAATCTTAAGTTTAAACAATATTTGAAAAGTTTTTGCCCTCCTACTTGCAGACTAATTAATTAGAATAAAAGAGCGCTGGTCTACGACATCAATAAACGGCAAAGTGGTGTCACTTTGTGGAAAAGTGAACATGTGTTAGGAGCACAATATCCAGGAAACTGTGTATATGTGATAACTCTCCTAGCTGAAAATTGACCAGCATTGTTAAAGGACAGCTTGTGTGCATTGCCAAAGTTGGAAATTCTGCAGAGAGTCAGCCTACAATTTTGACAAGTCCCAATAAAGCCTTTTCTGGAGAACTCATCGATTCTGCGGGTCATAGTGAAACAGATACAAGTCAATCCAGCTGGTAAAATAAAAGTGTGTTTCGAACAGTTATAAAGATGGCAAGAGTAAAACAGGTTATGGAGTAGGAGAGAACACTCATGGCGCTAAAGTAAAAGCAGAACATACCACACAATGGAGGCTAAACGGAAAGAATGAATGTACTGATATTTTTTTTCCGGAAATGGGAAAGGAAGGGATACGAAAACTAGAGTTCCTATTAGATAACCGAAGACGCATTCTTTTGAATGGGTCTTGGTCGAACTTGAAAAGACGAAAAGGCAAAATGACGAAACGGCATATAAGCAAATTCTTTCCCTGGGAAAGAAACTGCTTGGCCACATCCGTTACTTTGCCATTTTTGTCACTGTAGTGCGATCTCAGAGTTGGTATATTTAAGTAGGGGGGATGTGGGGGGCACAGCCCCCCCACTTTATGTTTTGTTTTTTTTTTTTTTGTTTTTTGGAACAGTGATTTTTTTTCCCTTGGGGAAAAAAAAATCACTGTTCTAAGCGTTCGAGTACATGGGGTCGATAAATCATCGTGCACTTGTCTAAGCATTTAATGATTTAATATAGACTCAAAAACTCAGTGTTACATAAAGAACAGAGGTAGAAAAACCCCAGAAACCTGTAACGCATGCAACCAGGAATGGCCTTAGGTCAACTGTTGCCCTAGGCAAAAGTGCTCCACGGCACCCCCCCCACCACGCCACCTGGTGCCTCATCCTGATCTACGTACACCAAATAAATACTGGAAAAGCACCCATGCTAGAGTGGCACTCTAGGCCGCCTAGTTGGCCTATGCCTAAGGTGCATGCAACCAAGAAAGTAGCCTTACCAAAATGGAAACCTACAGGTAGAGTGCAACAAACTACAATTCCAGGATATTGACATGTAAGTGGAAGTGCTTAATGACTGGGGACGGTCTCTTCAACTTGTAGAGAAAAAGCTGTAGTTCACTGGGATTATACACAGACTTCAGGGAATAAAACAAAAATATAAAAGAAAGAGAGCAATTTCAGTGTTCAATAAGAGGAGACATTATGGGGACATTACAGCAGCAATGCTTCTCAATTTCTAATATGGATTTTGGTAAATTTCTCTAGCCAGAGATCAAGGCTATGCACCTTTAATACATGTACAATAGTACACATGTTATCCTGCAAAGGAATGCCTATCTTCTGCTCCAGAAGTTTTCCATAGAACTGTCCAGCAGATTTTCAGAAATGTGCCACGTGCCAAGGGGTGCAATAACGATATTCGGGCATGAAGAAGGACACAAGAAGAATATAACCACAGACGGAGAATTGCCTTAAGAAAAAGAACTCATGAAATGAAAGCAATTGTGAACAAATGTCTTTACAGTCAAGCCAAATAACTTTCTTGGCAGGGAAAGTAACACAATATAGTTCAATTAAATCAGAGGAAGGTTTGGCAGCTCTTAAAACATATCACCACCCACAAGCAAAGGATGTTTACAGAGCTACCAACAAAAAGACTGTAGAGATTTGGATGCATGGGGTGAATTACACTGGCAAATTCATATCAAACATAACAGCAAGCACTGGCTAGATAAGGAATCTCATGCAAAACAGTTGTGTGGAACTAGAGTACACTAACCAGGAATAGTACAAGAAACTAAAAAGTCTCATAATGCAAGTTGCAGTCTTGGTAAAAGTAAGACAATCAACAAACTAAACATTTCAGAACATGGTTGGGAGGAAGGAAAGAGCTGAAACGGTATAACACTATGGCAGCAGATGTATCTTAGGCATGGAGAAAACTACCACATTCTAAAGGGGATCATGTTCAAACAGAGAAAATACTTATGGACTACTGATATGAGAATCATGTATATACTTTACCATCCATTTCTCCATCTCTGTGCCGGTTGACCATCTGTTCTCCACCACAACTCTGCCCATTAATTTACCATCACAGGAGCAAGAGCAATAATGGTCATTAAGGGATTTTTTTTTTTTGGCTTCCCTTAGTGATAGATGTTTGCATTCACAGGTAAAAAGGCCCGTTACATATTCACCTAACAGCATGGAAATTTTAAGCACATGCTTCACAAAGGCAATGCTAAGCACATCTGACAGACCCAAAGTGGCAAACTGTGCAGCTCTTTCTATTCAGTAATAGCACAGCAGCAGGCTGGGCTGCCACTCCCCCTCCCAAGATAAGTGAAACGGTGTCTGCCACTCAATTCCACCCTCCACTTCAACTGCTCTTCAGATGTCTGGGTCATTAATTGGTCTAAAGTCATCTGGGTAACTGACAGGTCTTTATCCCTGAGCAACACACAGTTAACTGTGCATATATGTATGGCAGAAAACAGATGATGAAATATGCCATTACCTTTTGGTCATAATTCTGAAAAGGTTAGGAAATTCATGTTAAAGAATGAAAGGTGGTTAGTTAAATACATTTTTCAGGTGGAATACAAAGGAAAGTGTTACTAACAGTAGAGATTTTGTCATGAGCATTTGGTAACACTACAAATAAACTGCTGCCGAGTGAGTAATTCACATCATTCTGGCCAAGAATCTAACCAGGTGCAGAAAAGGTATGGGCTGTCATTAGAGCAACTCTACTTGATGAAACGTCAAAGGTTATTCAGGCACTTACATTAGGATTCCCAGGACACAGTGTACCTATACGGAATGTACAGTATAAAGAGAAGATGTCAAACCTTTTAACTAAGAAAACGTGGACAACTTGGGATTGGAAAAATCTAAAGCAAGGATATTAGACTGTATGACAATGGTCTAACATGGGTTAGGGACACAAAGAACATGCAAAAATCTTGTGAAAACTGAATGAAATACAGAATTAAACAAAGCAAGGAACCAGTGCATAGAAGTGACTCAAAAATACTGAGACCATGAAGTAAATATATCACTGTGTAGGGAGAAACTATGGAGTCTTACTTGACTTTGACTTGCATTATCTGGAAACAGCACTATTAGAATAGACCTCTGCCAGTTAAGTTATGGTGCACATCAGAGCATTCTTTGCATGTTATAGCATTCCAGATGCTGATAATAGACCTCAATTCAGTTCTGCAGCACTCAGGGACTTGTGGTTTAAGTATTCGACCACAGGTCAAAATCATCTGCCATAAAATGGATTGCTTGCAAAAGCAGTGAAAACAGTGACACGATCGATTAGGTAAGCCAGCTGATTCAAATGCTGATCATTTCTCTGTCTCTGATGAACTACAGTTACTTCTTTCTCACATGGTCTTTCACCAGTAGGGTAACTGCTCAAGAAACTGAGGATCAGAATGCCAGAACTATTACAGAGTGACAGTGAGCCAAAAAGATGGCCCTACTGAAAGAAAATGAAAGGCAAAGCATCTACAGAAGATATACAAAGACTGTAACTAAGGGACTCTGAGCAGCCCAATGACACGGTAAGACCACATAACAGCAGACAATGAAACATAGCAGCTGCAGTTCAGTAGAGTTGCATGACTGCCCCATCAGGGATAGACTTATGAAAGAATGAATTTCCAAAAAAAAAAAAGTCAAAGATCTTTGTTACTGAACAACGTAAAGCACTAGAATCTTGTGTGACTTAGGAACCCTTGGACTGAACTAGTTGTTTTAGAAAGGGATGGTAAAAAGAGAAAACTGGAAAGAAATTCAAAGTTGCAAAGTCTGATCAAATTATATTCGTTCAATAAATCCCCAATGTGGTTTAAAGAACTTGTTATTGAAAGCAATAAGGAAATGGACTTTATTTAGCAGGGAAGCACTATCATTTGCATTGCTTGGCTATAAAAAGTAGCATGCTGCGACTGTTGAGACATGCAAACGCATTCACTTGTGTCACTCCAGAAACATACTTCAGGGTAATCTGGTGGACCTTCCAGCTTGCCTATCTTTGGATGTGGATGGAAACACAAGACCCACCAAATACCTACACAGGCACAGGAAGGACATGCTGACTCCAAACAGAAGGCACCCAAACTGGTGATAGAGATGGAAATCTGATGCCTGCAAAAAATATGACTGCAGAGTATAACATGCCACAGTGACCTACTTCTGTTAAAGGGCCAACATGTCCACAAACTGACAAATACTTTTTATAACATCTTAATACAATATGCTAATGTTCCTGCAGCATTGCAAATAGTTACTTTTATTTTTTTCCAACACAAAATGTACAGAAGGGGAGGACAAAGAGATGGGATTTTTTTTCTTCAAGTTGTCACTTTCCCAATATGCCCTTCTGACTTTAAAGTTTTTCTTTGCATTTACTTACAATGGTAGCACTCAGAACTTAAAAGTACGTACAAGCTACATTACAACTGCTTAGAAGCATTATGTTTGGCCATACCAATAAGCCTACCCCACTTGGCACATCCTTTGCTCTGCACATAAACTTTCACAAGCTGATCTTATACCTTCTCCTACCCATGATATGTTCCTCAATTCTGACTCCTTAAGCCTTTGTAAACTCTAAAGGAGATGGGGTAATCCCTAACTAATCATTCTGGATAACAGATTCAAAAAGACTACCCTTGATATTGCAATCCAGGAAAGGAAATAGACTGCAGAGGCATACCAACTTCCCCCAAGACCCTTAGAAACACTTCCTGAAATAGGATCTGTGACAATAGTTCTCACTGTCCTCCTAACAGAAAATTGCATCCCCATCTCAGGGACCCATGAAAGCTGTTAACACTGGGTAGCAAGCAGCAGAATGTGTTAATTTCCACAGTGGCAGAAGTCAAAGAAACCAGGCTGGAGTGCTGACAATCTCCCAGAACTAATAAGAAGTGATACTGTAAGTATTGTATTCAAAGCCCTACCCAGTATCAGTCCAAGGAACCATCCTCAACAGGCTTAAAAAGGGGAGTGGGACTAAAACAATGCAGCCCTTCCACAAATGCTAACCAAATGTGGGGCAGCACCCAAATACATGAAGCTTTCTTGATTAATACAGGATGCAAGCTAGCAAAATCGACAGGCAGGGCATATACAAACATCAGTGTAAAATAAGTTAGGTTCTTATAAGTTCCAATATATAGACAAAAAAATGGCACAAACAACCAGTCCATGGGCCTTGAAGGCCCTAAATGACTGGGAAACTAACCAGTTACTCTCACAGGGATCTCCAGGAATATCACCCAGAAAGAAAGCTTCACTGGGGGTTTCCTGGTGTCGTACATGAACTTGGTGATGGCCAAGAAATGAAAGCAGACAAACGTCAACTAATCCAGAAAATGGGCGAGTAAGATACACAGAATACAGTTAATGAAGGTGATAAGACATGCTTTTCATTTGCCTACTAAGGCAATGTCCGTGCACCTAGGATCAGTCAACAACACTTTTGACAGCAAGATACCCCGAATTACAGCAGTATAAAACAGCAAGGAAAAAAATCTGTCAGTACCCTTTAACGAAACCCAATAATCCTCAGAGTAATCTTCCAACGTTAAGACTACAAACAAATGATAGAGATTGAATAGTAGGTTACTGGATAATCACACTGTAGGCAAATCACATGCAGCCAGCCAAGAAGTGCTAAAAACAATTGGGATGCCAGAAAAAGCAAGCCTCTCACAGGAGTAAATTCTAGCCAGATGCCCAACTGGGACGACTGCCAAAGAAAATGAAACTAAGGCTACCAAAGTAAGAACCTAGACCACCTATGCCACAATCTGAAACAAATCTTAAATTTATCTTAGCAACACCTTTTGTGATACTTCTCATCTGAGGCTGCAAGAAAACAAGGACCTTGCCAGGGCACAGCATGCTATTGGGGCTGTAGAGATGCAACACATGACATTGAGAGCATTGCAGTAGCCCTTAACAAGTGTATAGAAACATTCCAGAATGTTATTAGCCCTATATACAGTGAATGTTGTACTGGGTGAAATGAAGGCCTCCTCCAGAAGCCATCACCTTTGCCTCTGCTTGGAGGCGAGAAGATGTATTATACCCACAAAAGTGGCACTACCTCAAAACATTCAAGGATGTCTTTAAGACAGAACCACCCCTCCACAAAAACTTCCCAAACATAAAAAGGGGGCTGGAGTGTGGCGTGGTAAGGAAGACTAAAACATCAAGTAGATCTATCATAGGTGTTTACTAGGCTAACGACCACAAGGGCCTTTTTAAGCCTAGGCATGCATCCCAAATCTCTGACGAGTTCTGATACCCTTGATAATGGTTCATCTCCCAGGCCCAGACTTTCACTTAACAGGTTACCTGTATGGAGTTACAGTCTTCCTTGCTGACCATGCAGTGTCCTTAGTCAGCCCTCTGTGGTGGGGTGAATCTATAGCTCGTTTCTTTGCAGGGCTGTAGCAATTGCCAGTGTGACATACAGACCAACATCAGCTGGACCAAAGGTGCTAATGCAGTAATTGAAAAAGGTAGCTGAACTAGGAATATTATACTTCAACCAATCCAATGGACTTGGGGCTCCAGTCAATGCTCACAGTGAAGTGGAAACCAGCAATTAATGAAGAATCTTGGAAAAGCTGCAATTACTTGTGTGAGTGAGAGTGTGTGTATGTTTGTACATTATATATATATATATATATATATATATATATATATATATATATATATATATATATACACACACACACACACACACACACATATATACACATACACACACACAGACACACACACACACACACACACACACACACACACACACACACAGGTAAAGTTCAAGTCTAACAGGAAAGGTGGATCTTCTTGGTGATTTCAGATGGAGCCCCCCCCCCATAGATGCTTGAGTGCAGAATAGAATAAGATGGAAGGATTACTGGTAGACAAGCAGGAGTGGGAGACAAGTTGGCCTTATGAAAGGCACGAGTAAGACCCCTCTCACACAGTTCTCCCACCAAGTACACCAGAATGACCAGTGTAGGGTAGCTGCATCAGAATATCTTCCACTAAGACAGGAAAGAATTTCTAATGTTAGGCTTCCTAGTCTAATGAAGAACAAAGGCTTGCTCTGGAAAGAAGTGATCCTTGAAAGGAATGAAGGTGATATCACCCACAGGACTGCTTTGAATCAAATGAGGTTTGGGTGCAATAGCAAGAAAGGTGCAGTGTGCTGGAAGTAGCTAAGGTGGTTCCAAGCTCATTTGGACTACTAGGAAAAGTAATAGTTGGCTTGGCCAGGCCATCACAGGTTCACAGAAGGTGCTTGTCATCCGTTTGTAAGTTTGGAGCTTTTCTCCTCGGGTCTCCGCTGAAAATGGACATGTATCTAGTCGGAATATCCCGGTCAACAAATATAAAATAAAAATAAATAAATAAATAGTCTGGTTCCTCAGTTATGGAGGTAATGCTGCTGTACAGGAGGGTTCTCCTTCAGAGCTCAAATAATCTTCACAAAGTGAACGAGGATCCACAAATTAGAAAATGGCAAGATCTTAGAGAAACTTGAACATCTAGCAATGGATGGGCCCATTTACAGCCTACCTTCACAACCATGGCTAATGGAGGAATTTATTTGAAATGGTGACATCGTTGTGCAAAAAAATGCATCAGCAAGCAAAAACTTATGCTGTAATGACCTCAAATTTTTGGCATTACCAACCAGGACAAATTAAAATAAATAAATAAATAAATAATTAAATAAATAAAGTCCTATCCACTAAAATAGGTTCAACAAAGGGGACATGGGTTGTCTGATCTCAAGAGAATACTACCTCCATACAGGGTCAGTCCACGTTAAAGGCAGACATAGAGAACTAATCCAGTTTTACCCCAAAGAGAACCTCTGCCATAGTCAGCTGAGGCCACAGGCAAAATGCTGATCAAGTAATGGCATACTATGGCAGATCTACACAGTGCTTTCAAGATTATCAAGGGAGGAGATATGCCCTCCCCTCGACATGAGCTAGAATAGCTCCCCAATATCTGCATTCTTCTGTGTACAACAGTGGACAAATATACTCCATCTTACCTTCAATCTCCCAGTAAGAGAATGACTTGTAAAGAAAAGCACTCTAAGCACTGGACTTTGAGGATTAGGATAGTCCCCTTGTCCAAAGACCACTAAGACTGGGAAAAATTAAATAAGTAGTGTTCAAATTCTCCTCCAAGAGAAGCACTAAGAAAGAAAATGCAAAAGCCTCCTCAAGATGAAACAAGAGGGTTGCACACAGCTCTGTAAAGGCATGGAAGCCTGTCAACTAACACCAGTCAACTACTGTTCATACTAAAACAGGAGGCAAACATCACAACACCTTGCATTAGCCAGGCCAGCAAGTGACTTCTCAAAAATGAGGGCAAACACTTGCCCTGATATAGGTAGGGTCAGCAGACAAGTCACAACTCTGGCAATGGACTTCATCACCTGGTCAAATTTCTGGCCTGACACACAAGCTTCCACCAGGTTAGCCAATGTGGAATAATACTGAGGCAAATTGGTAATCTCAGCCTTGAAAGGGAGAACTAGATACGATGTGCATCAACACAAGCCCATCAGATTCAAACTCGGCAAATGATGGGTCCCAGGGGAAAATAGAGCTATGTCCCCTTCAACAGCCGACTTCAAGTGAAGAGCAACTCCTAGCTTCTGGTGCAAGGAAAGACTGGAATGTGAAAAAATTGTTCCAAATAATCTATCTGTACGCAATTCTAAGAGGAACTGAAGCAGCTTAATGTTCTCTTGGAATGATGATCTGGCCAAATCCATCAATTTAAAGCCTTAGAAGGTCAGAACTCTGTACAGCACTGGGAGAAAAACTCAAACCATACAAAGCACAGCCAGAAATCTGAAGTCACCTAAGAAAGCAAAGAAAAAACTGCACTAACAAAACTTGAATGCCAATTTTAGAAGCAAGACACATATTGCAGACAATCAGCAAAGTCAAAAATGTCATAACCCAGGCAAAGGGAACCTAAAAAGGTTGCAAAGACCAGCAAAGATCACCACCCCCCCAAATAAAGAAGGGAAACTAAGTGCATGTTCCAAGTTAGAGCAGCTGGAGACAAGCTAGAAGGGAAAAGAAAACTGGGTACATTCAGAAAGGAAGGAACACTCCACAACAGGTGTATTTAAAAAAAAATGAAGGTGGCCTGATATCGCCCTGCAGGGCAAGATGGTACAAGAAGAAGGTGTTGCCTAAACTGATCGAAAATTTAAGTTACAAAGGCAAACACAAATGGTAACTGTCACCATCCTATATTCACAACCCTTACATTTGGGAGGATGAAAATAGATATCTTGAAACAAGGAAAAGCAACATATACTGGTGTCATTTTGAAACAAGGAAAAGGGGAGTATCCTGGGGCCATCAGAATCCAACTGGACACTTAGAACAGCAGGGGAAAAATAGTGAAAGGGGAGGGAGTGAAAGAGATAATAGTTAAAGATGCAATAGAAGCCAGGGAAAGCTGCATCTGCTGAACAAAGCATTCAAGGTAGTCTTAACAATAAGAAACAATGGAGCACTGTTTACTTTCAGAATCTGTAAACAGAAATTTTCTTGTAGGGACACTCCATTGTGTGTGTGTGTGTGTGTGTGTGTGTGTGTGTGTGTGTGTGTGTGTGTGTGTGTGTGTGTGTGTGTGTGTGTGTGTGTGTGTGTGTGTGTGTGTGTGTGTGTGTGTGTGTATATTTTAAACACACAGTAATAATCCCCTTCTTTTGCATCGGCATAATGGTGCTTGAATGAAGTATTTTGAAAAACTAGAAATCAGATGCCTTCTCATTCAATCTGTCTTTTTTTTTTTTGTTTGTTTTTAATGGTTATTGATCTCTTTCTTCACTCTAAGTCTACAAAAGTAAAACAGCTTCAAATTTGCATGAGCTTACTTCCACTGAGAGAGGTAAAGAAGACAAAGGTACAACAGTACACAAATGGTGCTCATTCAATAGGTTTTTACACCCATAGGAGGAAAAGAAACAAGGGTGACAAACACCTGTCTGCATAGGCGCTTCCTTGGCCCAAACATTAAAATGCACGATATGTAACAGGATTTAAAATCCAAGACAGAGAAATTCTTAAAGAATGCAAGGGTCTAAAGATTTCAGACAAATCCGGGTCAGGGGGGGCAAAGAAGGTCTTAGGACAGCAATTTCGAGCCTCAGATCAGCAAACTGAAATGTGAGGGGGGTGCATATTAATTCAACAATTTTGATTACTTTGGAGTAATCCCCCTAATCTGTGGCATAGTGGCCTTGGAGTTATGCAAGTAGCAAGGGTGTGGTAATCACAGCCTCCCATGTCAACAGGTACAACAGGTGGTTGAAGCCCCTTGTAAAATGCTTTAAAAGTCTAAAAGTGAGCTTTTTTTGTGACAATCACAGTTTAATTTTCAAATTGCCAGGGCTTGCACAATAACTTCTTGCACTTCCAATAGGCATATTAAACACACATTTACACCAGGATTATCATGTATGGCCTACTTAGTTTGGAAGGTGAGAATTACTAAGTACTTGCAAAGGAAAGCAAGAATATTTAGGGTATATATGGGTAGGCATCTTATGGTCCCTGGGATCACTTGTCTACTACTATTCCTATAAAACATTAGATTCAAAATGTTGTGCAACAAAGATGAACATCATTAAAAGTCCACGGAAAGAAAAGAAAAGAAAAAAAAAAAAAAAAGGAGGGAAAAAAAGTGCTTTTTGCATGTGGCAGTTTATGGAAGGAAAACAGAAAGGTAGGGAATTGTTATTCTCTTACTTGAAAGCTATACACACTTCTTAGTCTCTTACAAACTGCAATACGTTAATGTCTGTGATCAGCCCATGGTTATACAACATGACAAAAAATACATCAGCGGAGCACGCGAGTGCTGAACAGTGGAAACTGCACCATAAAATGTGTTCAGGGCTGCATATTTCACTGGAAAATACTACCTTACTCTTCTCTAAATTTACAGAATTCTCCAAGGCTTACGTTTATCAGCCAAAGACAGACAAGTAAAAAAACAAACTACTACACATAACCATTGCAACCATCAATCGCAGGACTGAAAATACAGAAAAAGCATGCAGGTAGACACCTAGCAAAGACAAGATAACTGATCAGGAAATGTATTCTCTAAAAGGAAGGTAAAATAGGCACCTTCAAATACCATTAAATTAAGTATATGCTCAGCAAATGTAAATTATAATAAAACGTAATCAGATGGAAAATCTGGAGAGTATGGTATGCGGGGAATTACAGGCTTCATGAGTCACAGTGCAGTAAGACAGGAACTGCGCAACGATGCAATGAAAAAGGTCAAAGTTTACACAGAAAATAGCTTCTAGGAAGGACATTCTACTCATAATGTCAAGTTAAAAAGATGTAGCACTCAACTAAGTGTCTTTTTGGTTAAATGTAAATTTCTATCTGGCTAAATCTACACCTAGAAATGAAAATTATCAAAGGACTGAACCCCTAGTTGTTCAGCAAAAATTATACAAAATGTGGAAAAAGCTATGAACATTAGTGAAAATGTGAACTGTCTGTAAAGAAAAGTTCTTTTTTTTTTTTTACAAAATAAATAGATGGCACATACTGCCATTGGACTGAGGTCCTTTGTACATGGGATGCATCAGGGAAAAGGGAAAAATTAAAAGAATGAGCAGGACTTATTTGCCAGCATAAAATGAGGTATATATGACATGCTGAGTGTACAAGTCTACATAAATTAATGTTTAAATAAAATAATTTACAATAAAACAAAAAACTGTGGTACCACCTAAATAAAACTGAAAAGAAATACTGTTGAAATAGGTGGGGGTCACAAAATAAGGGCAGAGTGTGAGTGTGTGTGTAGGATTTCGGATGCATGCCTTTAATGACAATAATAACAGAGAATATTATATTTACAAAGCAGCAGTGAATATTTTAAGAATTAAACCAACACAGAAATTGAGAAAGGTGATTTTACCAAAAGATAATGACTTCATGCAGAGGCACGGAAAATAAAAGAGGGAGCTGGAATTTATCAAAAATTTACCAAAGGAGCAAAGGTACTGGGAACAAATAACTAGGAAGGGAAAAGTAAGAGCTGGATGAGGCCATGCAGAAGTTTGAACTCTAGACTGGAGACTGCCTTCTCTACTAGGAATTTACTAAAGAATATACAATGAATAGGAACAGTAATTCATTTAGTCAATCAGGAATTGATAGTGAGACCAGCTAAATGCTGTTTTTTCTGTAACTGTGAAACCTGACTGAAAAACTCTGGTGTTTACTGTAAATAGATATTTAGCATTCTGATGCTCCTTTATTATTTATTATAAATCTATTAAACTTCTCATTCTGGCAGGCTCTTTCAAAAAATATTTAAGTTTTGAGAGTATTTGCATGCATTTATTTAGTGATAACTCTGGCCACTCCTGAAAGCCTTGCTGTTTGGTCACCATTACCATTTGTATTAATATTAATTTCACCCAGTATAACTGGGTAGCCTTGCAAGAGCCTTGGACAGCTGGCTTTGTAGTGCCTGGTGGCAGTGATAACTACCTCATAGTGTGGGCAGAAGGGGGCATAGCCAGTAAATCTGTGCCAGCCTTTCCCAGGTATGTGGGAGTGTGTGTGTGTGCACATGCGCCTATGTGCGCAAATCAAATCATAAAGTGTGTGTGTGTGTGTGTGTGTGTGTGTGTGTGTGTGTGTGCTACTTGGAGCAGGGACACAAAGCACTGGTTTCACAGAGACAGTGGTGGAGAACTTGGCTCGGGTACTCAGCTGAGGACCTGACTCTGAAGCTGTGCCCATGGGGAGTCTTATTGGGGACCTGCAGTGAAACAGAGAAATCCAAATCCCAGGCTGACTGTGTTCCCTGTGTGCTCTTAACAGAAAATGTGCTTGATACAGACAGGTTTGTATCTGGAAATACTGAGTGTATCCATTTGTATTCCAAGTGAAAGTTCCTCTCCAGTGTCAGTGGTGAGGATTCAGGCTCCTTGATTACTGACCCAGAGTAGGGACATCAAACAGACTTTGTGCCACATGAATGGAGGACTGCAACATCGTCTCTCTCTGTACCAAAGCAGACCATCAACAGATCCCTGGAATTCAAACTCATTATTAGTCTCAAATACAAAGTCATGGAACGAAATATCATGGAAATGATAGGAAACATTCAGATATCAGACCCCCACCAAGTTTTGTTTCATCAAAGGCAGGTCATGCCTACTGAAACTGGTGGACTTCTTTGACAATGTCAGCAAGGCAATGGATGAGGGCAAAGTGGTGCATACTGCCTACTTTGATCTGGCTAAGGCATTTGATACAATACCCTAGCTGGTCATTGTATACAAACTCAACAAATTAGGCACACAGTAAATCCTTATGTAAAACACTAGATATCCAGAAGGCTCACAGATAGGACCCAGGAAGTTAGGATCGGAGACAACCTCCACAAAGAGGGCAGTCACTAGTGGAGTCCCTCAGGACTCTGTGCTGGGTGTGTGTGTGTGTAAAGCATTCTAGATTTTTTTACTACCATGACCAGGTATTACCAAATCGACAAGAAGACTTTGGGCTGAATGCAAGCTCTACACAAATGAAAAGGAAAGTCTACAGTGACTAGTGCCTTTAGGAAATCAGCTAGATGCAAAGCAACATGCAGTGAAATGGTTCCAAATTATACCTCTGGAAATATCATTACAGTCATGCTTTGCTCCTATAATATACTTGTGACTAACTGTCTGTATGCTGTCTTAGATTCTATAGAACACTGTGCCAAGACTAATTATGTTAATATACCCAAAGGGAGGCTTCCAGAACATTTTTTAAGACATCTTTTTTCTAATTAAGCCTGCATCAAAAATTAAATGTTTTGGGAAAATATTTAGTATTTTAAATTAACAATTACCATGTAAACTAGCAAATGCTAATTTGGATAGCATGGTGTCTCACTGTGGTTTACCTCAGTGTTCTTGCATAAAGAATTTTTTTTTTTTTTTTTTTTTTTACATATTATAGATATATACACACCTACATACATATATGAGGATAGACACACACACACACACACATATATATATATATATATATATATATACATACATACATACACACATACATACACACACACACACACACACACACACACACACACACACAATACATTACACACACTGAGCGCACACCCACACATGCACATACATATATATATTATATATATATATATATATATATATATATATATATATATATATATATATACATACATACTGTTTACATCAGCAAATGCTGCAAAAGTCAGAAGAAGGCAGACAGACTGTGTGAGTGTAGGAATAATGTGGGTTTAGGCAGTTTAATGCCAAAACTTTTGGCTATACCAAAAGTTTCAGCATTAGTTAGTGTGAGAAATTCCATGAGTGTTTCTAGGGTCTAAGGTTAGAACACACCAATGTCTCTTAATAATGTCTCCGATTCTATTAATATCTTGGGTGTAAAAGAGAGGAACTTTAATTCCTAGCTACAACCCTATCCTCTCTCTGAGCAGCTAGTCCTTCCTCTGAGAAGTAGGGTTGGGCTACATTCCTCCTAAGCTGGGGTATTTCATTCAATGTTCCATCAATCTCTTCATTTCTACAACCCCTAGCCAAAAGTCTCCTTTTTAAACTTGAAAGCTCCGAATGAAAACTTTCTTCAGAGACGTTTAACCTTGATGCATGCATAGCCTGTCCTTTGATAACATTCCTAAAAACATAACTGGGGTGCATGCTATGTCTACACACTAGAGTATTTCTATAGCATGGTTTCCTATATAGCCACGTATTAACCATACCATTACCTAACCTTTCAACAGAGACATCCAAATAACTGATTTTAGTTTCAGAAAAATCAATGGTAAATTTTAAATAATTTGTTAGTCCATTAAGCTCAGCATGAAAATTCTGTAGTTGTCCTACGTCCTCAGTCCAGATGAAAAAAAGGTAGTCAACAGAATGCCTATAAAATGAGATGCAACTAAAAGTCTTGCAATTTGAACATATGCTCTTCCTCCCACATAGCCATAAACATGTTGGCGTAGCTATTGGCACATGAGGTGCCCATAGCTACGCCATATTTCTGTACATATATACAATCATCAAACACAAAGATGTTCTCTAAAACAACCTCTAAAAGTGAGCATAAAAGATCAACAGATTATTCACCAAGGTCACAATATTTCAGTAAGTACCTGTGTATATAATCAACACCTTCCCCATTCGGTATTACCGTGAACAGGGATTGAACATAGAGCAACAAAGATGTAAAAAGCATCCTTAGATAAATTCTTACTAAAGCCATAAGAGATCCAGTAAAAACTGTTTAGAGTCCTTTAGAATACATACATTCTTATCGATTATGGGTCATAAAATCTTCTCTTTATACAGAGGGAGAGGCTCCATATGAGACTGATGTGACAGAGTGGAGAAATAACAGCATGTATCATCTGCAAATTTTATCTCCAATGTATGCTAAGGTACGGCTTCTATTAAATCGGTTCCTGTGGCTTGTTTGTAATACAACAGCAGCCAAACAGACCCCTGCTGCAGATGACCAGGTAACAGGGACACCAAGAGCTCATTTCAGCCAAAGATGATTATCCAGGAGCTTTTGTAAGAGTCAGCAGCTGTTCTAAAACAAACCTTTTAATCTTGCCTTTTTGATACACCAATAAACAAGCCTTTTTTCTTGCAATTGTTAATTTATTTTGAAAGTTTATTAGTTTTAGTTTGAGTCATGCCGTAGTAACTCACTCTAACAATGCAGACATTCTTAGGCACCTTTTCTTAAGGGGCACATGTTTCCACAATAATCAAATGTTAAACTTTAATGTGTGTGTGTGTGTGTGTGTGTGTGTGTGTGTGTGTGTGTGTGTGTGTGTGTGTGTGTGTGTGTGAGTGAGATAAGAGAATTATTTTTTACTTCAAGGCCCACTTCTAACATTAGGTAATGCAGATGGATCTTTATGTGTTAAGGATATATGCCAAAGTCAACAGTTTGAGGAATTTATTGTGAAGCAAAATGTCAGCATACAGAAAGTTAAGACATGCAGTAAAACATATTTGTACTCAGAAGTGCCTCTGAAGCCATACCATAAATAGTTTTTGTGGAAAACACTGGGAAATTTAAAATTACAAATACAACAAAGCATTTATTATAGTAAGCATGCATTCTGTCATTCAATGCCTTCATTCTCAGATGCATGTTGTCTCGTAAAAGGCACAAATTCCAGTTTGTTGCCACTTTCTTTTAATCTTGCTTTGTTTAAAAGTTGCAGATTTTCACCCCACTGCTGCCCCGTTCTTTCTGCCTTTAAATCCAGTTATCTTAATCTGACGTGCACTTATGTGTACATAATTACAAATTATATATACCCTTTTAGTACTTATTATTGCAGAAGAGGTACAATGGCAAAGTTTAGTAACAGTATACACACACACACACACACAATTAGTACTCAGCATCGCAAAACAGGTACAATGAAGTAGGATTAGGAATACTATTCAAGTACTATACTTGTGTGAAAATGCTTGGCTATATCTTTGGCCTGAATGTCTTGCTCACTCTCCACATAAGCAATTGGACTTTGTACAGGGCATTTGCATTTGTACAAATTAACAGCTTTAATCCATTCTGCTTCTTTTGCTATAAAGTGCACAGCTTCTCCGCAGTTTTGGTTTCGCCATTAGCTGTGACCAGCTTTTTTATAGTTTTCAAATGGTAACTGTTATCCCGGTGTAGATCATTTCATTCATTGTCACGGACAACAGATTGTAAGTATTCATTTAATTCGGACATTATAGATAATTGGCCAGTAAGCAGAGCATTTAATGCTTCAGCATTTGTATTTACTTGGCTTGAATGGAGTGGGAAAAAAAGTAGCAATGAATTCAGTTTGCCACCTGGAACATTTGCTCCTCAAAATATGACCAGTGGATGTGACAGTGTTAATATACTGCAGTACATAAATCCAAAACCATTGCTTTCGCACCATTTTGGTACAATACTTTTCAGTTTTCCTCATGGGCATGGCACCCATTGTATAGGCTCAGTCTCTGTACGAATGGGTAATGTATATCAGGACACTCAGACATTCTGGAGTAGAAGTTTAGCATAGTCCTAAGGAATATGTGTACCTCTTATTTTGACAGGCTGGCTACAGTGAAAAGAAAGTAGTTGTTTAAGTAAACTTACTATAACAGCAGATGTTCTAATAGATCACTGTTGCACAAGATCATGCTAAAATGGATCACACCACTACACTGCTACCAGCCATCTTTTCAAAGCTAAAAGCCACCCTCCATACACTGACAGGAGATAGAAGAATTCCATATAAAATGACAGTTAGAACAAGAAAAGCTCAAAGCTTTCTTGCCACCAAATCTAGCCAGTAGTGGTGGGGTAGGACCCATATAGCTTAGGCTACTGCAACAGTGATACCGTCTTGTGTGCTGTTTTATGTTCTCTTATTAAAAGAGACCAACCACTGTTGAAAAAGCAAGAAATAAAAGTATATGTTAGGCTATGTTGCTGTTCTATGCTATACTAATGGCCCTGCAATGCTTCAAGTAGTTATTACTAAGCCTCATTTTGTTCTAACACAAAATTGCCTTTCTGGGGAGGAAAACAGTGACATCTTTGTGGCAGAGTTTTAGCTTTCCAACAATGCATTTTGATCATGTTCTTTCCCATAATGCAATTTGTCTTAAGAAGAGATTGCCATACCTAATCCTTGAAAAGATCTTTGCATTTGCTTAAAAATGACAGTCTATTCAGAGATTCACAAAACTAAGCAGTAATTTTGTATACAAACCTCCTTCCACTGAACCTCTCCAGTTTATGGTCATGGTCTTGTTTTACCCACACTGAAATAAGCCCTTCTTCAGCTGCAAAACAGTATGTGAGGTATTTTACAAGGTATTTTATTCCTTCCTTTTGCACCATGGCAAGTGGTGCATACAGCCTTGCAAAGCATTTTACATGTCATTCCAAAAGTCATTGTACTACTTCTTAAATCAAAATTTATTTACTTACTTATATTTTGCTGGTCATTTTAGTCCCACAAGACCTTCAGGGGAGATGAGATGATACTCGTACATTCCAGGTTACCTGGGAAATTCCCCTCTGTTTATGGAGGCACTGGACAGTGCTTCCTTTCTGAGATGAAAGGGAAGCAGTAAGTACTGATTGTGATGTCTCCATGCTGGGACAGTAATAAAGAAGGCTGAATCCTCACCACTGACACTGGAGAGGAAGTTCACTTGAAATACAAATGGATACACTCAGTATTTATAGATGCAGACATCACTGCATCATGCACAATTTCCCTTAAGAGCATCCAGAGAACATGCTCAGTCCAGGGGCTAGGTTCCTCTCTATATCTGTTCAGACCCCCAATAAGGCTCCCCACTGGCACAGCTTAGAGTTGAGTCCTTAGCTCGGATTCCAAGCTAAGTCCTCCCACACCCTCTCTGTGAAACCTGTGCTTTGTGCCCTGCTCCAAGCAGCTGACACACACACACACACACACACACACACACACACACACACACACACACACACACACACACACACACACACACACACACACACACACACACACACACACACACGCCTGGAAAGGCTGTGCCTCCTTCTACCCAGACTATAAGGTAGTTATCACTGCCAACAGAACTCCTGCCAGCTACTTTAAGGCTCTTACCAGGGTACCTAGTTATACTGACAAATTAATATTAACACAAATGGTAATGCTGACCAAACAGGAGTGGCCAGAGTCATCACCAAATAAATATTTGCAAATACTTATAAAGCTTAAATATTTTCTAAAAAGGACCAGCCACAATGAAAAGTTTTAACATATTTAATAATAAATAATAAAAACATGAAAATACTAAACATATATTTACAGTAAACACCAGAGTTTCAGTCACAGAGAATATTAAAATAACACAGATTGAAAGTTTCACACAGTTATAGAAAAAAACGCATTTAGCTAGTGTCACTATCTATTCCTGGCTGACTAAAATAATTACTGCTCCTACTTACTGAATAGAGCAGGGCAAGAAGAGTGGTTCCTGTTGTCACATCCAAGACAGAATACAGAATGCTGCTGAGACTTCAGTCTCCTCCAATATTAAAAACAATTATTTCTGTACAGAATGACAACACATACATCTGGTCATCTGACTGATTCCTGCACTATCTCCCATCACTACAAGCTGCCAGGGTTTTAGCGCCTATGTGTTACCATACACACAGAGCTTTGCTCAGATGTGGTGCAAATATTGGAAGTCATAAAACCATACAACTCTTCCTACAGGAGTTACAACCTATTCTCTAGCACTGACATTGCATTTCTTGTTCCACTAAAAACTGTTGGATAATATCTTGCATATTTGCTTTCGTTTTTTTTTTCAATTTTCTTCATACTTGGTATATGTTTTTAACTAATTTGCCTACTATCTTTTGTATTTGTCTGTGGAACTTTTCTCCCCAAACCTTTAATAAACTTCCATTAACTTGTAATGTATTATTCTGTATGCTATTATCTTGTATTTCTAATCCTGTATTTCATTACCTTGTATTTTATTATCTTGTATTTCATTTGTGGAGCTTTTCTCCCCAGGCCTCCACTGAAAATGGGCTCATTTCAGCCCAGTGGACTTTCCAGGTCACCAAATGTAAATAAATAAATAATCTTTATGACTTTCCTTGTGGAATTCACAATCACCATCCCACTCATCGCAAATAAAATCTAAAGACCCCCTCACCCTACATCCATACAGCAACACAAATGGTGAAAAACCTGGTGGATTCCTGGGGCTCCTCTCATAAGCAAACAGTAGATGGGCATATATTTGCCCCAATCTCTCAAACTGGTCTGCAAATGCCCATAGCATGGCCTTTAGTGTAGAGTTTAACCTCTCATCACAAGACCATTAGTCTGGGAACGGTAAGGGGTGGTCTTTAGGTGCTACACCACACAGTGCTTCCACTGACAATCCAGCAGGTCTGATATGAAATTGGTATCTCTGTCAGTCAGTATTTCTTTCAGAAAACCTACTCTGCTGAAAATCTCTGAAAAGCATTTGCTACCTTTTTTGCCTCAATGGAAGACAGAGCCACAGGGTATCTAGTAGTATAATCTACCACCAACAGGATATACTTCTTCCCTGTGGAGCTTGGGGTACTCAGAGTACCCACAATATCCATAACTACCCTCTGAAATGGCTCCTCAATCACAGGCAAATGCAAAGAAGCTCTGACCTTATCTCCTGCCTTGCCTACTTTTTAGCACTGCTCACAGGTCCTGCAGTACACTCTGTTACATCACTTTCAATCCCAGGCCAACAAAAGTTCTGCATAATATGTCTCTTGGTATACTTTATGGCCAATATGTCCTACAAAAGGAATGTCATGGGCTGTGGCTAGAAGTGCCAGACAGTAGGCTCTAGGCACTACCAACTGCTGTATTACCTCACCCTCTAGCTTTCCCTCAGGGGTTCACTCTCTACACAGTAACCCTTTGTTCCAGTATACAGACTCCCCTTTTCCTTGAGAATCAGCTGCCTCCCTATATACCTCTCTCAAGCCTCTTAATGTAGGGTCTGAGAGCTGAGCCGGTCTCAGCTCTACTTTTGTGATTCTTCCCAGCTCCCCTTCTACAGGAAATCTGGTATTCACTGACAGCAGCGCCTAACTATCAATCTGGGTACTACCACTCACCTCTGCCCTTGCAATCATTTGGTGCAAGGGAACATCAGTACCTACCATCAACTGTGGCTCACCTTCAGGCTCACTGCTATATGGTAGCTCCCTCCCTGAAATAGCCACCTCACCAGCTCTGGATTCAGATATGAAGTCTGTCTGGGTCTCCCCAGGGTACTAGACCCACATGCCTGTCTCCAAGCCTGACTGCGTGCAACTGCATGCACACAAGGTACTGAATTATCAAAATCATTCCTTATCAAGACAGCATGTACCTCAAACACACCTACTTTCTTGCTTCCTTTTCTACCCTCCCAGTCAAGATGAACCCTGGCCAAAGGCATTTTGAATAGGGTCCCTCCTAAAGCTCTGACTGGAGTAGACTGCCCAAGCAAGTACTGTTCCTCTTTAGCCACTGCAGGCTTCACAATGTTTATGTCAGAGACTCTCTGTCTCTTAGCAGTGGCCTGATTTCCAAACACTAAGATGAGATATAACCTCTTGTGATACTTTGGTACCCCTGGTGTCTTCAGAAACTTACTACTGGCATACTGTTATTCCCATTTGTTGCCTCCCCTACCTTTTGTCCCCCACCTTGCCTCCTTGGACATCTATATGATACATGGCCTCACTGGTTACATTTAAAACATTTAAGCTTTTTTCCTGGCCATATACCTGAACTAATGGCTTTCTCAGTATCTAATAGTAATATGGAGCGTAGTAATATTAGATACAGAGTATTATGATACTAAAATGTTTGCAATGCTGAACACCAGTGAATACTTGCATATAAATAACAGAGAGGTGAATACAATTATTAGCAAAGTTAATACCATAGTTTATGACATGCATCTTAATGGTGAATTATCATTAGATACCAACACCTAAAAATACCAGTTATCTATGACACACCAAAAATTCATAAA
Organism: Protopterus annectens; assembly: GCF_019279795.1. Taxonomy (NCBI): domain Eukaryota; kingdom Metazoa; phylum Chordata; order Ceratodontiformes; family Protopteridae; genus Protopterus; species Protopterus annectens. The sequence continues at coordinate 360,900,854 of NC_056741.1, forward strand.
TTATTAACAATACCTCCATTAAGACCTATTGTCTCTGTTCGACCAAGTGTAAGTTAATAAATGTGTTCAACTATCGAGTGTTGTGGTGCTGGTTTACTTCACTTTTACATTTACTCAAGTTTATCTAGTACAACCAGCTTTATCTGAGTGGTGGTACTTTCATGTGTAAAATGCCAAACAGCATTTTCACTCAGAGAATTTCTTTCAGATTTTGCTCATTTTGAAACAAAAAAAATGAAATGTCTGCTTTCTGCACACTGATGCCAGAGTGTAAACCATTGATTTAACCTTGGTAGCACTACTGCAGGGAAATGATATAGTGCATCCATTGACTTTGATGGATGTACCAAAGCTCTTACAAAGACTATCTGTAAAAGCCTACAAATGCAGCCCAAAGGTTCATTGGTACTTCATAGAGCAATAGCCTGTTAAGATCTTCAGAAGCCTAGCCAGGCATTCTTCAGCAGTTTATGAGACCTAGTATTTTAATTACGATTGTTCCAGAGCCCTTTGCATATTAAATACAAATAAAACAGAGATGGGCAGACATGTTACCTTATTCATGAGTGATAAGGGTGCTAAACCCAGGAAACTTGTGGTTTGCCATCCATTCATCCAGATTATGCTTTATCACACCAGAAGAGGATGTTACCAATGGACAGGTTAAAATTTTTGCCATGCTATGTACCTTTTTATTACAATATGCTCCAAAACTGCAAAGCCTGACAAGGGAGAAAATGTTAGCAAATCATTTTAATGAGAAACATAAGGGTAGATTAGGCTTGTTATAGCCAGGTGCATTTCTGATTTTGTTCCATTTAATTTTTTTGTTTTGAAAAAAAAAATGAACAACCAGGAAAGTGCACTGGGTAGTTATATAGAAGAAAATTGGGAATATTTAAGGAAAGAAAAGAGAAAGATGGCAGAAGGGGAAGAATGAAAATACCAAAAAGACTTTTTAATGTAAAGACTGAAAATAAAATAAGACTTACAAAAATAGAAATTTCTAGTATAAGGATATAGTGCAAGAATATATTTAGAGACTGGGAATGAGAAGTTGAATAAGGACAAACAGGAAGAAACAAGGTGAAGAGGGATGTACAAGGATATGCATGAATAGGATGATATTCTGTGCAGAATGTAACTGAATGGATTACCAATTAAAGAAAAATGAAATACAAATTTATGAAAAAGTAAATGTAATATTAAGGAAAGTTGTGGAATATGCAGAGCATATATCATTAGGTATACGAAGTATAAGATATGAAAGAGGTATAAATCAGGAGCATTTTTTGTGTGTGGCAGGAAAAGAAGCTTTGTATGAGCAATGACATTTGTTTTGCAGGGGTGGGGTGCAAGTATTTCTAGATTAGATTAGCCCAAAACACTGCAACCCATTTGTTCTTGCCCAGGAAACCCTTTTAGCTCATCCATTCACCAGCAGTGAGAGTCAGATGGTAGGAAGTGGGCTAGCTTGCTGGTCCTGTGTGGTAGCCTATCCTCTCCCCAGCACAGCACCCAGAACTCCTCTACATGAAGCCTTCTAAAAGGAGTATGCCACCATATGCAGAATTCCCTAACCTTTGTGCAAGTGCAGAATAGCAGCATATGCACCCTAGACACATTCCCCATGAGTACAACACCTAGTGCTTCCACTAGTTGTCACCCAGGTGGCGAGTCAGGACCACTTCTCTCCCTCCACACACCCAGATAGTGAATGCCCACTGCTACTGCCAGAGTCACAAATTCAAATACTACTTTTTTTTCTTTTTCTAAACAAAATTATTTTTTTTGTCAGTACAGAGATACTTTTGTAAAGAGAAAGCATTCTGTGCAAAACAAATGTTTTGTAAAGGATGTAGTAGTCCTATAAAATTCTGAACTCCAGTACATACAGATAGGACTCCCTTAGCAGCTTAGCCACTTGTGATGTTTTTGCAAAGTCTCAAATGTCACTCGTAAGAAGAATAAACACTTGCACTGAGATCAATATTTATATTATTTGCCGGACTGAACTTTGTCTACTACACTAGTTATCAATTACTTTTGTAAAAGGTATATTATACCTGAAAATTGGTTACCTTATTGTGCATCACAGTCCCCATTGTACAAGTTTTCTATTCATAAAGCAAGCTTACATAGACCACTGGACTAAGAATTGGTTGTAAAATGCTACCCTGAAGATAAGCAAGGATAGTACACTGTCCTCACCAGTGGAAATGTCTGTCACAATGCCCCAACACCACACTAGGCAAACTTAACTTTTCAGTATCTTTCTTGACATATACCAAGACAAACGTTTGGATCACTATGTCTGTATATCACTATAAACTAAGTTAACTATACTTTCCCTGTTATATGTGCCTATTCTTCACAAAAGGTCATAGACAACTTACAACTAAGATTAAGACAAAGACTTAGCATTAAATTTAAATATAAATATAAATATAAATACAGTATTCTCAACTTTGGAAAACAATCTCTCACCATCTAGAGTATTCACAGAGTACCACAAAAATAAAATGTCATGAAGGACTTCATGACTATAGAAAATGGTGTCTTCTTTAACAGGCAGGTTTTCATCAAAGTAAGAAAGGCCCTCAGTGCGACAGACATGATAATACAAGTTACTCTAAGGAAATATCGTTCTCTGTACACCTTATCTATCCATCCAATCAAACCGCTAGAAAATCAACTAATCTTTGTTGTTGCTGCTGCTGCTAAGGTATTATGCAACTTCCATTTGTTCAGTGTCATAAGCTCAAGACCAGTGAAGACTAAAGGACATGTCCTTGCTAAGTGAGCATGCTAAGTGAGCAACCAGAACTGCCAACATGGAGAAAAATACAGATTTTTTTCTTTCTCTGAAATGCATCACTCTTTCTTTAAATAATTTAAAGTCAGAGGAAATATTGCAGGCTGTTGATTGGCTTTCTAAATATTTATTTTGCAGAGTTGGAAGCCAGAAAATAAATTATACTGCTCTTTAAGGAGAGAAAATCTGGTTACTGCTTCCCAGAAGTAATACATATTGCATTTAATAACATTTTTTTTCAGCACAGTTTCATTTACTGGTCAAGCTCTTGGTGTATTCTATGAGCCAAGCAGTGCTCTTAGGTTAGCTTTGGTTCAGCATTTCATCGAAAAACACCAGACTTGCCACCTCCATTTCCCTATATGCAGCACAGATGCCAGCATAGATCTATATTATAGGTTCATACTATAGATTTATGTCTCTACCTTCCACCAATGTACCTCATATTTTTAATTTGATTTCTTTCTCCAGTTATCACCATTTTTGCTAACCTTGTTCAAACCACTTCCTCCTTTTGTGCATTATTACAGAGGTGTGACCTATGGTCAGAAAATTCCAGTTTAGGCCTCAGAATGAATGTGTACACAAGAATTAACCTCGACACTGCTTTACTTGGACTTCCAAGATGGCTGCACACTGAGCAAGAGCTTAATTTCAGTTCTTGCAATGTAAAAAAATAAATAAATAAAATGAGGGACAAGGACTAGTAATTCTGCCACCATTAGTAAAATTTAGTTACTGGCTAGCAAATATACTGCCTGGATGCAAAAAAGAAACTTAAATAGCCAGAGAGGCAATCAACTAGAAAAGGTTAACAGAAAACACCGACTAGGAAGCATCATCCAGCTGTTCAACAAAAAGCAATTCAAGCTCCGGCTCTGGTACAACAGATGGCTTCCAGTAATTTAGAGGGAAAAAATAAATCAAATTAATTCAGAACTGATTACAATAGATAAAACATTGCATGAGCATATCAGCTCAAATATCAAAAGGCTGGGGAAAAAATGAAAGAAGCTTTAAGCAGCTATTCAGATGAACTGATAAAACTGCAAAAAAATCAAAGGTTGAAATGAAGAAAAGGCTGACAGAGTATGAGATTTCTCAAGAACAGCTTTTTCAATAAATTGTAGAGTTAGAGGACAGAGCCCACACAGAACATCTAATATTTTCTCCTGTACCAGAGAAACTAGAATGAATAGACTGCATTACATTTTATGAAAACACCAAAAAGCAACTGGACTGATATTCCACAGAAGGATTTGTTAAATCGAAAGGGCACAAACTGTATGCTCCAAACCTGGCCATGAAAAGCAGCCAAGACCTGTAATAGTAAAGATGCAATCATACCAGCAGAAAGATTTGATCCTGACAAAATGGTGGCAGAAGTACAAAGTATTAAAAATTGGAGACAGGATGTTTGTAGAAAATGATTATTCATTGTACACCATGCAGGAAAGAAGCAAATTTCTCCCATCAATGAGGGAAATGTCAAGAGGCAGGTATGAGATTCAAGCTGCTGTATCCAGCTGTCTTCAGAATACTTTTTTCCTGGTGGATAAAAAACATTTTGATATAGAACAGGCTAAGGAGGAACTACAAAAGTTTGTCCAACAAAAAGTGAGACATCGAACAGGAGGCGACTTTGCTTCTCATTCTTCGGGCAATAAAACTCAAGAGAAACTTGCCAGTGAAACCTTTTCCAGTGCTCCAAAGGAAAATGCTTGAGAGAGACAGGAAAAGCAAAGGAGTTGACTAGAAGAATCGAGGGATACCTTGGATTTGAATCAGAGATTGTTGTTGAAAGCTGGAGATGAACAGGAAGAAGACCAGCAACACTGAAATTGGTGAATAAATGTGAGATTGTAAAGCATCAATTACATTTGGGCTGAGAAAGATTAGTCTTTTGCTGACTTTGTTGAACCTGTGGGTGGACTGAAAGGCATGTACCCCACTTCATGTCATTAATGTTTGAAAGGAGACTAAAAAGAAAAAAAGTAACTAAAACAAATTTGCTTTTCAACATATTTGTGTAAAACATTTCATTATACAAATTTCAAATTATATAGTAAAGCAGATTTGTGCAGTATGTAGTCAGGGGTATCTAAATGAGGGGATGCATCTTTTCATTGATTGTGGTACATGAAAGATACTAAAGTAAACACTTACTTTTTTCAGTTTTAAGAAATGTAGGCATTATGACGTAAAAAAAAGAGAAAAAAGGTTAGGCAAAAGCATGTTAGTATGTTTAAGTTACTATGCTGTAATCTTGGGCTGTTGGGGTGGGGGATTGGGTGTAAAAGTGCAAGGATTATAAATGTATACAGAGTTGAGATTTTCTCTTACCTTTACATAGGTGATTGTTGGGATTAATGCCATTGGCTTAATCTAATCTAGTGTAAGCATGTGTGCTTGACAAATAATAAAACATTGTGAATGCAATGAAAAAGGTTTTCCTTTAGCCATGCAGAATTCCAAATTTTAACCATTATTTTGAACTTCTTATATATTAAACTTGAAATCCTGCATTACTTTAACTCTCAAAAAACGTGTATAGTGTTGAAAATTACACCAGGTAGTGATGCAATATATAGCAAAAATATGCAAAAAAAGTCATTGCCTCACATACGGCCCAGACCGCAGAATCCTTTATAAACGCAGTCTATGAACATCTTCAGGAATGCATGGATCATGCAATCCCAGATAAAACAAGGTTAGTCCTGTTTGGTGGACCACAGTCATAAACAAACTGTACAATAGAAGGAGGAAGCTATTACACGATAGAGCAAAATCCCCAAAAGGGAAGGCATCTCTGATCAGTATTAGCAAAAAACTACGGGCACTCATAAAATCGTCTAAGGCCAGCTTCATGTTCAGTGTGAGTTGTGAAGTTTACAACTTAGAATACTTGAACATTCTATTCTTATGATTCCTTGGACACAAGCTGACTGCTGGTGCAGGCAATAAATATTGAGAGTTCTGAGCATTGTTTGCTGAGGAAAATGTAAAATTAAAAGTTATAAGAGAAGCAGCTCAGTAAAACATATGGTTTAACATTACTGTAAATGAACGAGAGACAGCAGCTTTCCTAGCAGTCTAGATACTTCAATGCATTTACCATTTAGTTTTATTTAAGGACGGCCACTGCACTTGATCTTAGCTGTTTTTTCACATCTGGGAATGGAACAGAGATAAGAAAAGAATATACAGCAATCATTGTCAAGTGGGAACTCAAGCTATAACATGTGCTTTTAGCATGGATAACCTTAATTTTAGGTTGCGGGTGTAGCAGTTGATTTGGGACAAGTGTTCCTATCAAGGGGGCTAAACTTCATTATTTGAAGATGTACATAGCTTTGTGTGTGGGTTTTAAGTTGACAGGTTATGGGAGGGGTGTTCTGTGGGTATGTTTTTTTGAGAGTTTTCATCAAAACAAACAGCCTTGAAAGCTGTGACATTGTGGAGTGTACAGGAAACAACTGTATAAAGATCAACATGCCATGTATGTGCATGTCATAAAAAGTTGGAAATAGGACATTTAAAAAAATCTGTCATGTTTAATAGATGGGAATAATTTCTTATCATAATGGCTATGCTATCCATATTATTTTGAAAAGCAAATGGTGTTAACGGTATAGACAAAAAAGGTAAGAGTACTGAATTACATTAAGAAATGCAGACTATACATTTGGAAAGAAAAATGCACTTGAATTTCATGAAGAAAGGATTTCCGGATGAATATTTAACAGAATATCAGGGACAAACAAAAATGGGAATACTTTTGCTAGAGAAGCTCCAATATAAATGTCGAGGAAAAACAATAAGGGCAGATTTGTGGTGTAAGGGGCTACTGGCAAGGAAAAATTATTACATTAGCATGCATTTATAGTCCAACTAAAACTGCTATTATGGTGTTTAAAATGTGAGAAATAATCAACTTTCTGCAGGAAATATTACTTTATAGGTGGGGACTGGAACTTGATTTGCAACAGTGGGGCTGTGTCTGGGGGGACCGAAAAGGTAACATAACAAGAGAGCATAGATTTCTGAAGAAACTGGCCAATATTTGGTATAAAAAAACATGAATTCAGTAGTTGGAACTTAAATAATTTACATACGATTCCCCAAGGTACAATAACTGGCCTATACTAGACAGAAATTATACTTGACAGGAACATGTGCATTTAATTGAATACTTTGACAAACATCCAATAACTGTTACAGATCATGTGCCAATAAAACCAAAGATAAAAATGCAGGGTAATTAAATAAAAATGAGACACTGGTGCTCCCCATCTAACTGTTAAAGACAAGGATTTAAGGAATCAGTAGTGGAAATTATTCAAGATTTTATTAGTGAAGAAAGAAATGTCTTCAGAAGTTACAGCTAGTGAGTTTGATAAAATGAAAGTGGATTTTCAAATAGGGTAGAAGACAGTGATATGATCAGGTAGTAACAGGAATTTACAGAGGCACAACTGCAGAGTGCTGAAGAGAGGAAAGGGAGTACCTGGATAATATGCAGCAGTTCAGAAAGATTGCTGTTAAGTAACTATTCTTTGATAACTTGAGTACAAAAACATTTAGCACAATGATCTATGCAACAATAAATAGAAAGGGTTCGCTTTAAATTTAGAGCCCTTGGCAAAGAAAATAAGGAACTCAGAAATTCAAGGATTTGGCATGGTAATCAAGAAAAGTTGACTTTATTTGCAGTCAATATTACTTTGTACCAGATTTTTTTTTTTTAAAACTGAAAAGGACATCTCAGGGCTGCGGAACATTTTGAGACAGGTTCAAGTCTTTTCAGGATATAAAAATTAGTGAAGATAAAACAGAGGCTATAGCTGTAAATTATGCACCCACACATAATTTGATTCAACAATACCCATATTTATGTGGACACAACAAAATTAAGTATTTAGGAGTATGGATTAAAAAGGCTTCTGTCATGGCAACTAAAGATATGTGGGAGGAGACTAAACAAAACATAATACAATAAATGAGAAACTGGAAGCTCTTGTTTATGGATATAGATAGCAAGACACAAGCAGTGAAAATGTTTTTAGTCTCTTTAGTTTTATAATACAGGTCAGGCATACTTTTATCAACCAGTTGAGAAACTGTGGACAATAACTAATAAAGAGTTGAAGGAATTTATCTAGAAGGAGAAATGGGCAAGGTCAAGTGAGATAAGCTGATCCTTCCAAAAGAACAAGCTGGTTTAGGATTACCTGATTTGAAGGAATATTTTAGAGCTACACAGTTAAGGCTCATGTACCCAACACAAGCAGAAAGCTATTATGGATGAGGCATTGGTGCAGTGGTTTTGCATTGTCGCCTCAAAGGAAGAGATTCTCCTGTTCAATTCTTGGCCGGGGTGCCTTCTGTGCAGAGTTTGCATGTCATCCCTGCATTTGTGTGGTTTCCTCCCACGTTACAAAGATATGCTTATGGAGTGTTTCTCCCCGGGCCTCCACTGAAAACTGTCTCATTACAAGTCAGACTTTCCCAGTAAACAAATGTTAAATAAATAAAATAAAAATAAATAAATTATTCAAAGTGGAAAGGGATAATGATGAAACAGGGGGGAAATTAAAGAAAAAAGGCCAGAGTAGGACTTTGGATGTAGATCCTTAAAAAGAACTAAAGAGAAAGGAGACTTTGCCAATAAAGATGACTATAATTTGAGGTAAAGAGAATAAGCAAAAGGGGCTGAAATTTACTGGAGAAAACTACCTAGGGAGTCACGGTATTAGGAACAAATATCTACTGAGGGACAGGGAAAGGTAACAGAATGGAAGAGGCCAAGAAGACATTTGGACTGCAAGCTAGAGACTGCATTTCCTATCAGGGATTTATATCACAGTATAGGCAAAGACAAAGGAATGGGAAAATCCCAAGCATGAAATGGAGGTAGCATAAAAAAGACCCACCAACTAACTTTAAATCTATCACACAAGCGCTTTCAACTAGACCAACCGGAGAAAATAATAGAGCGACCTAGTTCGAGAAGCAATTCATCATCAAGGCAAACCTCAGCTTCAACTAAAAGAAAGAGTGATAGCCCTTTAGGGCAAGGAAAAATGAGCCGCAAATAACCAAAGGTACTTTAAATTTATCAGCCTTTGATTTGAAGGCTTCAAATTACTCACTGCTGCAAAAGGGACTTAGTTTTATTCCTGTAGCCAGTGATGATCTTGCTACTACTTTAACTGACCTCAAACAATTCGTTAGAAATGTTAATTTAAGGGTTTTATTTGGTGGTTTTCATTCCATTCAACATGTTGTAAACGACGTAGTACTTTTATCCCTGCCATTATACCTGTGCTAACTGCCTTCCATGACTTGTGTGAAGTGGAATTAAGACACATATACTCTGAGAGTTTAAAAATGAAGCATTATAATTTAACGTATGATGAGCATTGAGCATTAAAAACATAACAGGCTAGGCAAGATATTATTATTAAGCAGGCCGATAAAGGGGGTGTAGTAGTTCTTATGGACCAGGAGAAATATGTGAAATCTATGATACGTTTACTGGATGATGATAATGCATTTAAACGTATTACACATGTGGATGTTAAAAGATGTATAAACGTAGTAAATATCATGATTTATGACTTGCAAATTAATGGCGACATTAATTTAGATTTATTTCATTTCTTTAATGTTCCATGTCCGGTAATCCCACAACTCTATGGTCTCCCAAAAATACACAAATCAATCTTTGATCCACCCATGAGACCTATAGTGTCTGGTGGAGGTTGGCTCACTGAGCCAATTTCCATCTACCTCCAGACACAACTACAATCCTTTTTATCAAAATGTAGTAATGTATTGAGAGATACCACAGATTTCATACTTAAACTACGGCATTGGTATAATGATTTAGATACTACTTTTCTGAATCAAGGTGAATTTTTAATTGTCACCTTTGATATCTCATCTTTATTCACCGTTATACCCAATGAATTTGGTATTGATTCTATTAGGGAGTTTCTGACTTCACAAGCTTCGTTAACAGTGAGGCATATAGAGAATATCCATTTTCTTTTGGATATAGTTTTAACTAATAATGTATTTTTATTTGATGAACAACTATACCTGCAGTTAACTGGTGTGGCCATGGGTACATCAGTAGCCAATACCTACGCAAATTTGGTTTTACACCAATGGGAGAAAACATATCTGTAGTAGTAAAAGTCACCTGAACAAATATGTATGCTTTTATCAACGTTTTGTTGATGATTGCTTTATGATTTGGAGGGGTTCTTCATCTCAATTGGTTGAGTATGTGGAATATTTGAACACAACCACAGATTTTTCAGGTTTAAAATAGAATTTTCAGATTGCTTAATAGCTTTTCTTGATGTTAGATTACAGTTGATAGAAGGGTCTTTGCATACTAGTGTTCATAAAAAGGAAGTTAATGCTGGCAGATATATCTATAATACCAGCATGCATGCCCCCCATGTGTTTAAAGGTATAGTAACATCACAATTTAGTAGAGTCAGTAGGTTAAACACAGATGAAGCACATTTTAATGTACAGCTTGATGAAATGATGGAAGATTTTATGAACAGCGGTTATGATTCTAAATTGCTGATAGACCTACAAAATATATACCCATTTTTTCATTGAATGATGCATCTCATCTTACTTCTAATAAGGTTGAATACAAAGATTCAAAAATTAGGTATATTACTTCATATAACATTAGGACATATCTGGTTAAACAGGTTATAGAGAGAAATTGGGTTATTCTAATGGCATCTGATGATGTCAAAGCTGTCTTAGGTGACAGACCTTATTTCTCATATAGAAATAAGAGAACATTAAAAAGTAAATTGTGTTATAAAGACTTTGGTAGAAATTTTGCCTTACCCACTTATTCTAAACCTGGTACATTTGGTTGTATGAGCTGCACTTGTTGCTCTGATATTATGAGTACTAATAGTAATTTATTTAAACATCCGACAACTGGCAGAGAATATACATTTGATTTATTAGCAACCTGCAATACCACCAATGTGGTTTATTTAGCAACCTGTGTTTTCTGTACCGCTTTTTATGTGGGGAAAACAACTAGGAAGCTGAAAGAACGCATCACTGAGCATAAATCAGAAATTAGAAGAGCTAATGATAGAAATGCTTTATTTAAACATATGAATGCATTTGGTGTTGACCATAAGTTTAGATTTAGAGTTATAGATAATGTATATATAACATCAAGGGGTGGGGATACTAACAATCGGCTTGAGATCAAAGAATATGAATGGATCCTGAGACTAGCTGCTGACCATATTCCAGGACTAAACTCAATGGTCACTTTGAAACCCATTCTTACTAAATTGCAACAAACTAAATTATATCATTAGATTATTGAAATAGAAAATATATTTTTTGAAGTATATAATTTTGAAGTAAATATTGTGTTAGTAATGTATATATTTTTTATATATGTATATATATTTTTTATATATTGGAAGTCTCATATGCTTGTATGTATTACTTTTTTGTCACATGATGTTTGGGCTGCATGTCATGTGATTTGGGCTTGTATTTAAACTCAATTGTTTTTAATTTATGTATTAGCATTGAGAAAGGGTTATACCCGAAAGCTTTGCTGTTTGTTGCTTTATAAAGGTGTTTTTTATCAGCGAATTCTGCTTATTTGTGTTAAAAATATACAAACAGTGTGCCCTGCTGGGCAGAAAAACTAATATACATGCATTACTGTAACTGTTTAAATGTATATGTTTTAACAGAGGCTACAGGAAGAGAAAAGGTTAATCTCAAACTTTGAAAATAGTTTGAAATTAAAATACCTGGCATAGGCCATTAAGATTGTAACTTACAGTTCTCAATGCAGCCAGAGACAAAGTATGTGCTTGACAATTGTCATTGGGGTGAACTAATTGCTACTCTGGAAGGGTGGAGGTTTGAAATTGTTTTAGGACTTCCAGGAGCAGCGTCAGATCTTAGCAGGCTGTATGTGAGTGTATTATTGACACAAGTGCTATATCCTGGTGGTTTCTAGCAATGGGGGCGTTGCATGGGAACCAGAAGTCAGATGACCTGATGTATGTGATGTCAGTCTGTAATCCATCACTAAAATAATGTTTTAATACTAGCTCAGACTAAAGTCTCAGAGCAGTCTGTTTTTTGGAACCAAACTGGCAAGACAACTCACCCACATCATCTTGCCTTGCTCTAAGTAGGAACAATAATTCTCCAAATCAGTCAGGAAACTATAGTGAGAATAGTTTAGTATTTTTTTCTGTAACTGTGTGAATCTTCCAGCTCTGTTATTTTCAATATTTCCTGTATCTGTAACTCTGGTGTTAATAGCAAAAAGATATTTAGTATCTTCATGTTCTTTTCTTATTATTATTGAATATATTTAAACTTTTCATTGTGGCTGGTCTTCTAGAGAATATTTTAATCTTTCAGAGTTGTTGTGTCTTTTGACTTTTCCTGGTTAGGGGTCGCCACAGCGGAACTCCGGTCCGCTAATGACTGGCAGTAGATTTTTACGTGCCGAGTTGCTGGCCCTGACGCACAACCTTCCACAAAGGTACGCCCATTCATCCATGTCTCCACACAGAAGACGCTCTAGCTGAGAATTGAACAGGACATCTTACTGTGAGGAGACAACGCTACCGCAGCACCACCACCACAGTACTTGTATATATTTGGTGACAGCTCTGGCTGCTCCTGAAAGCCTTGCTTTTGGTCAAACTACAACTTGTATCAATACTAAGTTTCACTCGGTATAATCGGGTACCCTTGTAACAGCCTTAGAGTAGCTGGCTTTGGGGTGTCTGGTGGCAGTGTAACTATCTTATAAGCTGGGCAGAAGGGGGTGTATCTAGTAAATCTGTGCCAGCCTTTTCCAGGAGTGAGTGAGTGAGTGAGTGAGTGAGTGAGTGAGTGAGTGAGTGAGTGAGTGAGTGAGTGAGAAAATCAAACATGTGTATATCGGGTACCTGAAGCAGGGACAATAAGCACTGGTTTCATTGAGAGGGTGCTGAAGGACTTGGCTTGGACACTCGGCCGAGGACTAAACCCTACAGCTGTGCCAGTGGAGAGTCTTACTGCGGATCTGGACAGACAGGGAAACCTAGTCCCTGGACTGAGTGTATTCCCTGTGTGCTCTTAATAGAAATTGTGCTTGATCCAGAGAGCTGCTTCTGGAAATACTGGGTATATCCATTTTTGGTCCCAAGTGAACACCCCTCTCCAGTGTCAGTGGTGAGGATTCAGGCTCACAGTGGGGATATCACACTGGGAACATGTTAATATGGTTTGTTTTCTTTTAAATAAATGCAGATTTGCCCAAGTCTTAAGTGGATATGTTAAGCAAAACAATAGTTTACTTTCCTACAATTAATTCTGATTTAAGCCATGCAACATAAACTAACCACTTACTTGAGTCAAGTCATGTTTTACCAACATTGCCATGTAAACTGTAGTAATTATAAAAACACAGGTAAAGTGGATAATGCCATTTGTTCGATTTGTAAATGTAAGGGGCTTGCCTATAGAAAACATGTATGTATGAAAAGTAATGTATAGATACAATTTATGCCATTTTAGAGATGCAGTCAGACAATTAAATATTAACATTTTATTATAGCAGAAAATGTCCATGTGCATATATAATGCAGAATTACTACACAAACATTCAGTAATTCAAATATAAAATTACTTGGTATCACTTCTCAACAATCCACTGAAACCCAATTTTAGACTAAGCTTCAAAAGCTTCACTCACATGCAGCTCGGATCCTAAAGAGGTCTTATCAAGCAATCAGGATCATATCTTAAAAACTCTAAGCAGTGGTCTTGACTGACCAGCTGCTAACTTCATCTCTATCACAGAGTCCCCCATCTGGGGGTTTTGTTGCTTCATCACCATGGTCTTCCAACTATGAGAAACACGAGTGCCTACCCATCCATCCCAGAGTATGGTACACGTCAATCGGCTTTCTTTGGCTATGGCAGCATACGAGCCTTGTGAAATTTGGGACTGGATTTTGTTGCAACATGTGTGGATTTCATGCTTATCAGTGTCAAATTTCTTTAATAAAATTAGTGTTGTATCTGCCAGCAACAGTGGCTTCTTTTAGCCTGTGGTACTTTTACTGCTGCTTTCATTTTATGGCTTACAACGAAAACCAGCTCAGTTTCAATTTTCAGCATTATCTTATTAACAAGGAAAGCATGAACTCTTCTGCTATTCACATGCATGCTTACTTTACCATTCTACATTACTGCTCCATTAGAAATGCTGGTTGGAGAGAGAAGAATAACAAAGTGAAAGATGCTCAGTACTCTGGAGAAGGGTAGAGAGCACATGTACAATCCCAGGTCAGGACCGGAGATGATCACTTTGTTTTGGGAAGGGGGGCAATAGACATTCATCACTCACAGAAGTTAACAAACCCTTAAATCACCCAACTACATATGCAAACCTTTGGAACTTTAAAACAACAGTGTGATTATGCCAATGGTTGTGGCTTGATGATTGGTAGATATGGGGAAAAATATATATTTTATGTCAGCATGAGGATTTAGCTTACCTACTGTGCCACTGTCAGTGACTAGTACAGTCAGCTCTCCCCACTTAAAAATTCTGCTTTTATAGTTAAGTGACACAGGTACATATACAACAACAGAAGAAAAAAGTATATAGCATGAAAATAAAGGAAATGTTAATATGTTGCATTCACTCCAACATTACCTTTATTACTCAATTCCTGCCTGCCCTTAAATTTCACTCCTCCTCCTGAGCACTATTTTGCTTGTAAAAAAAAAACCCGAAACCAACTGCGACTGATGTACTAAATACTGTAAAGGAGATAAAAGAACTAGAAGTGGAATTTTTATAAAAGGCAAGGAGCAAATTGCATATAAATAAATGGAATTTATGGGAATCGATACACAGCTTTAATGTCAGAAGGTGGGAAAGCAGTGGGCTCTAATGACGCTCACCAAATGTTTGTATTAAATTATCCAACACAGATACTGTAGGGCAAAACAAAGGGATGCTTCACCCTAAAAGTACTATCTTCACAGCTCACAAAGGGTCTTTGGGTTTGCAAAATGTCTCAGATTTTACCTCATATTTTTGCCCTGCCCCTCATAATTTTGATTCTCTGGTAAATCACTGCAGAGATGTATCTAACTATTCTGGTGCCAAGTGCAGTCCCTGATCTGCCCCACCCCACCCCATCAATTTTACATTGAGGAGCAACAAAAGTCCATTCCTGATCTGGTGCAAGCTAGGTCTCCAGGTCTGTTCTTTCCCCCATTTACGCTCAAACTTAAGGAGTTAAAAAAAAATAGTAAATCAAAAGGTACATTCCTGACCTGGTGCTCCTTACTGAGGACCAAGTCAAGACTGTTCGTCTCTCATTTATGCTTCACAGAGGTGATGACTTCTTGTTATTCTGAAACTGTAGCTAACTGCATGCTACATTTGTAATAATCAGCTACTACAGTTTTTGCCACAAACGGAGCACTAAAGCACTTCTGTGCAAACAGTAAATGCAATACTAGCAAAAACTGCTGGCATTGGCAAATCTCAAATGTCTTAAGTATAACCCCACTGTCTGCAGCAGCCTGCTTCGACCCACCACAGCTATGCCAATGAATCACTTAGGAATAAAGTCATGCTATAATGTAGAGTTTTACACTTCTTATTGTTCAGAAAATGTATGTTGATGCAAAACCTATTACTCTATTAGCTTATATACATTAAAATAATGTTTAAAAACTGTCCCTGATTTTTGACCTCGTTTCCCCACCATCAGTTTTGACTTTAAAAAAAGGTTATGAGCTATGCGTTTAGATGAGACATTAAAAAAAAAGGTCCAGTTTTCCTGAGTTGGTGGTACCTTAGGTGAATGAAAAAAATCCTACTGCACTTAAAAACAGCTGGGGATATTTTTAATAAAAAAAACTTTTACGTCACAAAACGAAAAAGCAAATTTTACCATTTAAAAAGCATACAAATCAAAATAAGAATGCAATCCTGGAATGATATAACGTACTACAATAAATCTTTCTAAATACAAACCAGTTTCCGTGAAAACATGACAATTTATGTCATATGTAAACTTCTTAAATCACGTTACCATGCTTATATCTTTATACAGATTTATTTTTATTGCATCATTCCTTGCAACATACACTCTTTGTTCATCTTAGCCACACTAAATATACAGTGCATTAAAAATCAGGGCCTGCTCTTTCTCATGTTTATTTTTATGGAACACATTTGTTACATTCACCTCACAGCAAGGTTTTCGGATTTGAATCTCTTCTTGGGTAACTTGTCTGCATGTCCTTGTGTTTGTGTGGGTTTTCCCTGGGTGTTCCATTTTCTTCCCATACTCCAAAGACATGCAGTAGGTGGATTGGGCACTCTGTGCTGGGCATAGGTTTGAGTGTACATGCATATAAGTTATATGGAAGAACAACTGCGGCAGGGCTAGCCACCTGGTGGTAGGAACATTGTCATTGTTGAAGTGACACCTCGACCCCATGTAGAAATGGGGAAAAAAAGGGTCAAGGATGGATGGGCTAGCTTCTGTAGACCCAGACTGGGAAATAAACATGGTTGTATTTGGTAATCAATAATATCACAAAAATCGAGTCTCTTGCATTCAAAAACAAAATTCTCCAGTGTCCTGGCCACCTCAGTTCACCGCTGAAAACAGGCTATAAATCCTATGGGATTAATATAAAATTAATAATTATTCTTTGACTGTGGTGGTGGTGCTGCGGTAGCGTTGTCGTCTCACAGTTAGACATTGCCCGTTCGATTCTCAGTTAGAGCGCCTTCTGTGTGGCGACATGCCACGTTGAAGGTTGGGCATTAGGCCCGGCAAGCCAGCACATAAAACTCTACTGACAATCATTAGCGGACCGGAGTTCCGCTGTGGCGACCCCTAACCGGGAAAAGCCGAAAGATACAACCAAACAAACATTCTTTCTCCTAAAAATGCATCGGCACAGATGGTTCAACTCTTGCTGTGAGCTTGGTCTGCCTTTACCAGTTAATTTGCAAGCACTACAGAGAAGCATCCACAGAGACATTCATATACAAATATATAAATTGGTAGCTTACAGCAACTGCACAGATGACAAATTCACATACTGTTGACTTGTCACTGGTTTCTAAATTGGTCATGAGCAGTAATAGCAATTATCAGAGCACATTTTGCTTTATAAACCCTTTAACCAGGTAAGCCCACTGGGAACAAAATGTCCCTTTTCAAGGAAGGCCCAGGAGGTGGTGGAAGAAATCAAACCCCCGTACCCTGAGTTACAGTAAACAACCAGTTACTAAGTAAGATCCTTAATCCTCTGCACTAATTGACAGATACTTTAGATTCAGTAAACAGAAAGAAGCTATTGAATGGACCGCATACACAAAGCGGCATAATACTGGACTATGAAAAAAAATGAACATTATTAATTCATGCTCGGCATTAAACAGTTTATTCAAAGCTTCCTTAAAAACACTGAATCGCACTAGCTTCTGGCATATACAGTTTAACCACTACAGCTAATGTTCCAAGTATGGTTTCTGCTCTGAAACACAATTTACTCTTTCCAGCACTATACAAGCTAAACAATGAATGAATTAAGCAATGTACCTTAATTTACTTTATGGGCAAGATCAGCTAGAAAGTATATCCGATATTCAGGGTTTGCCAGAAGAAATCGGGCTTCTGGTTAAGAGAATTATTGTACATTAATCAATCTGTGGGACTTGAACCAATGTCTACATTACACAATCCTCCCAAAGAAATTTTCTGCACTGTCAGCTAAGAGTTAACCTGAAGAACAGTAAACACTGCCAGAGGCATGAGTCACCACTCTGTTATTGTTGGCAAATTTTGAGAACTCTGTCACAGGTACAGTTTGTCATTCCTGGCAAACTCTGTTCAAAGGGCAGCATGTTCCAAGCGTGACAACTTAAAAACTACATTCCAGCCTGGGAAGGCTCTCTCTGGACTACCTTTGCTAATGAAAAAATGCACACCCCATACCTAGCTACAATTGTGTACTAGAACAAACTTAAGTGGGAAGGTACATTTCTGAATCATAAATCATTGTATCTGCAGTCACTGGAAACAGCAAAAAGTAATCAAACACCACAACTGTTTTTATGGTTTTAAACATGGTATCTAACCACACAATTTTTTTAAGCTTAACGTTTTTAAGTATTAACTGTTTTGTGATATTGTGGTCACAAAGACAAAACAAAACACTACCTATTACAAAAGCAAAAAAGAAAACTTGCTATCAAGGTGAAGTAAAAACTATAACAAAGTCCTTCCACCATGAAGGAAATGACACAGCAGGGGTGAGGAATGATTGATAAAACGTGCAACAGTGACAGGAAAAACAGGTCTGGAAAGCAGCAGTGTACCCGAGAAGCAAAACCAGGGAAGAGGTGGACGTTTTATCTTGTCTTTAATCCCTTATGGTGTAGACAGCATTTCAGTGCCAGAATAGGACCCAACTAACTTTATTGGTTTAAAACAGCTGTTGCCCTTTTCCTATAATCACCACACCGTGACTGCACATCTGTACATCTTGAATGACATGCTAAAGGCACCCCTCTAACAGTCTGCTGTTCTCATCTTCCTAACCTATGGTTAGCAAATGTCAACGTATCCATTAAAAAAAAAACAAATTATTTTTAAACTTAATCCATTAACTGCTGTAGAGTCACATCGAGCTCCTGTAGGGACCCCATGAACAGCCATTGCCAGTTAGGGTTTACTAGGCAAATAAAGAATGGAAGTTGATCGCCACCGCCAAGCATGTCTCAATAATGGAAACATACAATTTGGATTCACGGCGCTCCCTAATGCACATCTTTAGGATATGAGGAAGACTGGAGTACTTGGAGAAAATCCACACTAACACAGCAAGGACATCCAGGCTTCACAAAGAAGACACCCTAGATGAGAGTCAAAACAGACAACCTCTTATTGTAAAGCAAACACCCTAATGATTTTTCTCATTACAGCACTGTAGGATTAATTTTCAGGACATTTTTCTGCTGACCAATCACACTCCATCTGAAGCCTGCCTTACTCTTTAAATGTTTGTTCAGACACTTGCCTGCCTTACTCTTTAAATGTTTGTTCAGACACTTGAATGGCTGCATACCATAGCCTTCTGATCATGAACTCTAACCCATCCATCTATTTGTTTTGAAATGCACTTCTGCAGACTCCAAAGAGCGCATGTCCAAGGCTCAGTCCACGTCTCCAATAATGATCTGTAATTTGCATGTTCTCCCCCTGTTTGTGCGAGTGTGCTCACAGTACTGCACTTCCCTCCTACATCCCAGATGCATGCTAGCTAATTGACAACACTGAACTGAACTGCCCATGCATATTTATCATAGCCCTTGGGGCTATAGTCATGGCTGAAAAGCATCTGAGAACCAGTTCACCTACCCCCTTAAATGCATAAAACAGTGGGGGGGGGGTGCTGCCTTGGCGCACCCCCCCAATTCAAGTTTGTAGAGGAGAATAGGGACATAGTGGGTAAAAGATTGCTTGCTGGTTAGGAGGGAGTTGGGGTGAATAAGGATTACATACACATTGGGACGTTTCTACTGCTGCAACAACGAACATACTTAAACGTCTACATATATGGAAAGTTCCTACACAACTGTACTATGTTTTTTGTAATTCATTGTTGCACTACTGACTCTTAGGGTTGACTCTCAAAGCATTGGAAAGAAAAGTGTAGATGTTTGTATGTGATGGATATGGTGAAACCTGTCAGGACTCTGGAAACGTTGCCTATATAGTAATGTCTGCCAAAACTATTGAGCTTTCACTACGCAAGGAAAGCATGCATCTTTACAGAAGCATACGACAGACCTGCTTTGAATAGGTCTGACAGGTAGCCGAGGACCAAGGACAACTGTACTGAAACTGGGTTCTACCCGCTCAGAACCAACTGAAGAACCTTGTCCAGTTTTCCATGCAATACTTTCTCATACTGAGTTTGCTGCACCCCTTACATTTTAAGGTACATCCTTCCTCTGTAAACATGTGCCTGAAGGGAGAAACACTAAATCAGCCACATCATCAGCCATAGTGTCTGTGAACTTGGAGAAACAGTTGAGCCCCTTTTGTGGATTAGAAAGTCCACATGCTGTGGCAGCATAAGCAATTCTTCCCTAGCTATGCCCAGAGCAGGAGTAAGAACTGTGCCATCAAAAGCATTTTTTGGTGTCTCCTTCCTAATGTTTTGTAGTACACCAATATGCAAGGGAATGGGAGCAAAAGTACACAGATACAGACTTGCCCAAAGAATGGAGAAGGTGTCAGTCACCAGTGCCTTGCCTGGGAGCATCCTGGCACAATATATCCTCAGTTGTACATTTTCTGGAGAAGCAAAATCATCAGCTGCTGGCACAACCCACTTGTGGACCAATTCCAAGAACATTTCTCTTTAGTATCCATTTGTTGGGGACTAGTGATGTTCCACTTAACTGATGTGCCAAGCTATAGTTCTGAGAAGGAATACACCGAGTGATAGGTGTCAGTCTCCAAACCTGCATGGATAGTCTGCACAGAAGATATGGAGTTCTGTTTATGTACCACATTACAGTGGTCTTTGCTGTCATGATAGGCAGGGTTCCCTGTTGAAAAGTATGCTCAAAAGTTCCAGTGCTACAATAACTGCCATCAACTCTATGAGGTTTTATGTGCTATCCTCTGAAGATCCTGTCCTAAGTCTTTTACAGCCTCAACTCCTGCATGGGATCACCCCATGAAGAAACTAAGTAGTCTTGCTGTGAGAACCTGTGACAAAAGTTTCACCCTGAGGGACACACCCAGGTTCAGAGTTTTTTTACTCTATCCACCAAGTTAGAGCTTTCTTGATGCAAGGTAAAAGGGGAATACTGGTCTGTAGGGAATCCACATGCTGGCACAACCCATTTATGAAAACCCACTGCAGATTTCACATGTGAGACTTTGCCAGGAGCACCATCTGTATGAAAGAGGCCATGTACCCAAAGACACAGAGACCCTCCTGGTCATAATGTAGTTGCAGCTGGCAATCTTGTTGACATATTCAGATAGGGACACAATCGTGTTTGTGCCTGGAGAACTTCCAGGAAGGTGACCTGCCTTGCTGGCTTTAACTGATGCATCTGTAGGTTTAAGGATAGTCCCAAGTCCTAGAAGCATGTCACAGGAGTCTTTACAGTCCTTTTGATTTCTGGCAGAGATGAGGCCTGGAATAGGCAATCATCCAGGTATGGGTAAATGTGAATTCCTTTTCTCCTGGAAAAGGCAATGACTGGAGTCAGGCACTTAGCAAAGAGGAACAGGTTGGATTTACAATTGGGATGCAGCACTCCCCAGTCCCAACAGATTGCATTTTTTTTTTCTGGAACACATTTGTGGTGCACTCTAATACTACTCAAGCTTTAAAGACACTGTACAGAAGACACAATTGAATAAAAAACACTACAAGGCCTTTAACACCTTCTCACTGACTGTGCCTGCACAGGAGTCATGCAAATTCATTTTTTTAATCACAACACTACTGGCCTTGTATGTTGCTATACCTCTGCCACTACCCTTTCCCAGCATGCACATCTACAGCACAAAGTAGGAATATAAATTAGGTGTCTTGCACACTCATTTTGCATCCCAGAGTACTTTCACTAAATATGAGGCAAACATCAGCATAATTTCTACAACAAAAGTACTTCAGTTAGGTTTGACAGTCCAAGACACACATCCTGATTTTCTTACACAACACCTCACACAGCACTAGCAATCTTTCATTTCAGAAAGTGGGACCAAGTTCCCAGAGGGTCAGACAGAATTCTGACCTTCACAACAAATGTGCCAAGATGCAAGTCAGTAATTTGCATTGGATTTGTACTGCCTGCTTATTTATGTGAACGGGCCATGCTGGTTCAATAGTAAAACATCTGCATAGTGAGCTAATTATTGGGTTAGGCCTTCTCTACGCTCATCTACTTCAGATGATTGCATGGCTTCTTAGAACTGCTGTTTCTCTGCTCTCTTACCACTGCTTGACAAAGAAAAATCACACTCACTCACAGAAGTTCAAGCACCTGAAAGCAGAAGGTCAGAGTTCACTCACACACAAACCCTTCAGGGTCCAGGTGGCCCCCATTTGTCTATTCATATTTGTCTTTTGTATGCTTCACACACCAAATCAACACACAGTACTGTAATTACACCTTTTCTTTTCAGTGAAATGACATGACAAATGGATATATCCCAAGCTGTGACCCAGTTGTTTTCACCATGTAATTTGACACACTGTCCTTCTCTGCTGCACCTGTTGTGTTTTACTGCTGGCCTTCAGACAAAACACCAAGGAAGCCTCAGTCACTGGATACCAGATTTTCATTTCAATATTAAGTGCTGCTATCTTGGCTTTCTGCAGCACGGTTCAGGTTTTGCCACATAACCTTTTTCAATGCAAAACTATTGGGCAATTAAAAAAAATCATTGCATATCAATGTTAAAGTAAAATTAAATATCAAGGTGTGCATGTTACATGGCAAACAAATACACTGACTTTAATTTACTCTAGGTTATGGATTACCTAAAAATGATCTAGAGCCATAAGAGGTACATTACATAGTGACCTTATATTTACCAGCCTCCCTTGTTCCCAATGCTGCATAAACAGAAAGATTTGAAAAAGCAGAGCGACAAGCAAGTACCGAGGAAAGCCCTATCCACACTGCCGTCCACATGCTTTGATGAAAAGGTTTATATTTATGCCTTTACCATGGAAGACAAAAGAAGCAGGCTTTACAAGACAGCATCAATATAAAATGCATACAAACTACAATATGATTAGACCACAGTAACGTGCTGCATTTGTTAATCAGATAAATGAACTAAACCTATGGCCATTTTCAACACCAACCTACCAGTAATTTGCAAAAGTAATCATGAGCATTTGACTTTAAACAGGACATTTAGTCTAGCATATAGGTTTTACAGAAGATTGTTACACAGAATGGTGTCATCTGATGATTGCATTTCTCTTTTCCCTATGTCATAACTGCATGCACAGTATAAAATGAATGTGCTAGAGAAATCATAAAACTAAAGTACATGTATATTCATAAAATAAACAGTCATCAATTTCTTTATATTTCCCTGCATAGTGCAATTTATTAGCTCAGAATAAAAACAAAGTAACAAAGCGGTGAGGGGCATTTAAACACTGAAAAAAAGTCCCCCTCCCCTTTTAACTTTTTTTTTTTTTTTTTTAACAAAGAAAGTGGACTGAGTCAAGGAAACAGTTTTAGCCACAAAGCTGCATTGGGCTTGCAATGAAAGCAAGTTATAATAATTACAAAATGCAGAACATGATACAGTTCAGCAACAAAAGTTCAGATTAGGTTAAGATTTAAAACCTAAAGAACAAAAGCTAAAACTCACGATACGATTTCAAGTACCATAGCAAAAGTAAGTCAGTGCATATACCACTCTGTGTCTTTGATGGTATTTGAACATTTGCCTGGGCAGTGAATAGATTTTATAAGCCCTTCCCTTCATAATAAGTAAAGGCCAATATTAATGAAATCTTCAACTTCCACTCATAATTGAAGTCTGCAGAATGACGAGTAAACACTTCAGTGTGATATGTGCAACAGATAGCACACTTGCCTTTGATGCAAAAGGCTGTGGGTTCTATTACCACACCAGGTAAGTGGATTACTGGCACTGCAGTGCAGCATAAAGATGGTGCTACGCTCTTGAATGTGTTATCCTTTGGATGAAGCATTAAACTGAAGCCCCATCTGCCGGAATGACTGGAAGCCCACATGGATGTAAAAGATCCCACAACACCTGAAGAAGAAGCTCCCCGATGTCCTGGCCAAAATGCCACCTCTGGTCCACACTAAAAAAAAAAAAAAAAAAAAAAAAGGCTACTAGCCTAGTGGGACCAACCCGGACAAAAAATCTAGACATGGATAATAAAACTGTCTGCTAGGCTGGCTCTGTTTCTGCAGAAGGTTAATTTAATGAACATATGTTACGTTGAAGAGCCATTTCCCAAATGTTTTATTACCACCCTGCAGAGAACCACCATCCTCCTTGTGTTCTAATGCAGCACGGGCTTTTGGCAGTGTTAGTGTAAGGTGCCGGATAACATACTTGTTATAAAGGATCTTAATGCTACAATCAAAGCTCTCATAAGTTTTTGTGGTGTATTTCCCAGATAAAGGGTCTACAAGAAAACATTAAATACAGGGGACTAACAGTAACTCAGCAGGACTTTTCTTCAAGGACTCTACCATTCAAGTGGTACACACAGTCAGTATAGCTGTATATTGTAATCTCAGGTCTCGGGAATTGGAGACAAAACGTTCAAAAATCAGAGATATTAATTACAAGTACTATTTAGTGATAGAACAAGAAAATATGCATTTTTAGAAGGCTACAAACTATTTAATGGTTATTCCTACTACTGTTTTTCTGCATCTTTTCTCTTGATTGCCTTTTGGACATTCAGTCCTTTGTAGAGAAGGCTGACCCATTTATTTTCTATGAGTGAGAGCAGGTCTTTGGAGGTAGTCATCTAAGCAGTCGTCAGAGTGTTTGCTTTTTGACTGCAACTCATTCGGTCAGTAATGCACATAAATGCAGATGGAATGTGTCGGATACTTCTATCCCGGTAGATGAGCATGTTCCTCTGCATGCCCCATGAAGGCTAATCACAGGGATGCAGCTTGGCAGAGCTAAGCACATGTTTCCAGCCCACATGCCCTATGTAGGCTATCACAAGGATGCAGCCTGGCAAAGCAAAGCACATGTCTCCAGCCCATATGCCCCATATAGGCTATCACAAGGATATAGCCTGGAACAGCCAAGCACGTCACCAGTCCATATGCCTTCTTTCCCTCTCTCTAGTACACACTGGCATTGTTGTACAGCAGAGCATTTTACACCCCTCCACCACCCCAGCATGAGCGAGAGCTGGGTCACTCACTCATAGCCATCCTCCCCCATCAACTCCTGAAGCAGTGATGCCCAGTACTATTTACTTACTGCAATCATCTGTATTCTGTCACAATTAAAAAAAAAAAAACACTGATTTGCCAGAAAACCACAAATTTTATGAGAAGCAGAACAAAAATATGGACTTCTGCAAAATTCTGAAGAGCCAAGAAGTATGCATACTGCACCTTCAGAGTACAATGGTGCTACAAGGAGCAACTTGTTACACTAGTGTGACAGGAATGCTGTAGTGTTACACAGGGAAGGAGAATGGTTACAATTAGAAGCAACAGTGCGCCGACTGCACATGTTGTCTTACACTTCAAACTACACACCACAGCTACCTTTTAGCAAGAGCACACTTTTACTCTCCACGTTTGTGCAAATAAATGTTTACAACCTAATCATTTTCTGAAGGTTTCCACCAAAGGGATGGCTAAAGAGTACTATAGGTATCACAAAAAAGCCTAACCAGTCTTAGGACACTGTAACAGACCTCTCTGTGGCTCATCTACTTGCTGGGTTTCCATTCGTTTGTTGCTCAGAGTACTGTCTCTGCCTCATACAAACCCATCAAAAGTTCTAGCAATCTCATGCAGCCAAGTATCAGTGTGTCACGTACTGAGTGATTTAAACTTGGAGGATTAGTATGAGACACTGATGCATTAGTGAGGCTCAGAGTTACTAATGTACAAGTTATATATCAGCACATTTATTGATAAGGGTAGCATTCCCTTCCCCAACATGCTAAAACCTTTACATGACTAACACGCAGTTTACTAACATGTACATAACATTTTTCTTTGTAACTAATCTGCACTACTCCGTTATTAGTTACATTTATGCCATTTTGCTTTGTGATATGTTTTGCATTTCACCCGGCCTGGGTTTGAAATTGGTCAGTATTGATTAGTGCAGTAAACAAATATAAGTAAATAGAAATACTAGGTGCATGTGTGCATTATTTTATATAATTATTGGATTGCCTTATGTATGATCAAAATTAATGTAGAAGAAAACACACAAAACAAAAATAAGATAGAGCATACACAAGGCCAAATTATCTAAACATCGAGCCTGTAAAAGATCGAAAAAGGAAAACAAGTTCCTTTCCAGATCTTTACACTAAACCGACCCCATAACATTAGCATCTAAGTTGTCTGACTAGTGACAGTGTTATGGGAAGGGTTTTCTAAATTAAGGAGTGGAGTTTGGGTTAGCATGCATTACTGAAGTGGGCAGGGGAGCTTCACCACCCCGCATCACCTCAGTAATGCATGCTAACCCTAATCCCGCCCCAACCCTCACCCTATACTGTACCTTAAAAAAAAAACCTTCCCATAACCCTGCGACTACACAAGACACATTCAGACATACAAACATACACCAGCACACACTACACACGAAATCCAACAACTTAAGTAACCCTTACCCTAACTCAAAAACACAAACACTAGCATGCAAGCACACAAGGTACAGCTGTGTACACTTACCATAAATGTAGACGTTTGAGTGTATTCACCGTTGCAGTCATCACATTTGGGTTATCTGCCTGCAGGTAGGCCTCAGCCGGCCTGAATACCAGAGTCTTCGGATTTGTGCGCCAGATGCTGTCGCTTCTTCCATGACTTCAGATCATCAGGGGTATAAAACATGCAGCCGATGCCATTACATCAGTTTTTCTTGCCCCAGATGTCAGGTGCCCCCACAATAGGAAGCAATTATATGGTATGGAACACCTCCAGCAAAATATATAATTCATGCCAAACAAGGAGGAAAGGTAAAAGTCAAGTTAAGTCAAGGGGCTGGAGGGAGGGTAACCAGGACTGCAACAGTGAATACACACAAAAATCTACATTTATGGTAAGTGTACACAACTGTACTGTGTTCTTCGTGTTTCACTGTTGCAGTCATCACATTTGGGTTGATTCCCAAAGCTCAGGAAGGATGGAGGTAGTTAAAGAGCATTAGGGCTAGAAATAAGGCCCTGTAAAACTGCTGTGCCAAATCCAGCTCTGGCTTTAGAAAAGATAGGCAGGTAGTAATGCTTGGTGAAAGTATGTACAAAGCTCAAGGTTGCAGCTTCCAGGATGTCTCTGGTAGGGACTCTCTGAGAAATGCAGTAGCGGTAGATGCAGCCCTGGTGGAATGTGTTCTTATCCCCTGTGGGGTAGGTTTTCCATGGTGTTTGTAGCAGAAATGGATGCAATGTGCTATCCATTTGGAAATGGTTTGCTTTGAAATGGCCTTCCCCTCTGCCCCTGCAGCAAAGCTAACTAGCAGCTGATCAGATTTTCTGAGAGGCTTAGTCCTGTCCAAATAGAATCTAAGCTGTCTGTGTATGTCCAGAATGCAGTATCCTTTCCCCTTTATTCTGAGGATTAGGGAAAAGTAGGCAAATGAATGGACCAGTTTATAGCCACAGTAGACACCACCTTGAGCATAAAGGATGGATTAGTCCTGAGGGGAAACCCTGTCCGCATGGAAGATAATAAAGGGTTCCACTACCATGAGGGCCTGCAGTTCAGACACTCTTCTTGCTGAAGCGATGGCTAGAAGTAAGGCTGTTTTTCAAGAAAGGAATTTCAACTCTGCTGTAGCAGCTGGTTCAAAGGGGGGGGGGGGTGAGTTTTTAAAATACAAAGTTAAGGTCCCAGGCTGGAGTGGGAGCCCTTCTGGAGGGGGTCTTAAATTTTTGGCCCCTCTAAGGAATTGTTTTAGCAGGGGATAAGAGGAGGAGTGGGTCAGCATTATAATGTGCTGATATGGCAGAGGCATGAATCTTAATTGAAGAGAAAGACAAGCCCTTGTGGAACATTTCTGTTAAATAATCTAGAATATGAGGTAAGCTGGGCACCGTTGTGCCCATCCCCTGAGCCTGGCTCCAGAAACAGTATCTTTTCCACTTTTCTGAATGGGATTTTCTAGTACTAGGCCTCCTTGCCTCAAAAGAATGACATCCAGCATCTGCTTACTGAGGGTTGCTGGAGGTGAGGTCAGGGAATTAGCCAGGCTGCAAGGCTCAGGGTTTGAAGCTGAGGGTGCAAAATCTGGCCTGCCTGCTGAGACAACAGGGAAGGGATTTGAGGCAGGTGCAAAGGTTGTAGCACTGTCACACTGTGCAAAAGGGGGTACACCAGTGCTGGCGTGGTCAGTCTGGTGCAATCAGTATTGTCCTTGGCTTGTCCTGTTTGATCTTTAGTAGAAACTGTGAGAGGAGAGGCAGAAGAGGAAAGGCATACACAGAGGCTTTTCCAAGTACAGGACAGGGCATCCACTTTCCAAGCTTGACTGTGGGGAGTTCTGGTGCAGAATTTGTTCAACTGGTAGTTCTGAGGGGAGGCAAACAGGTCTACCTCTGGAGTCGCCCATTTGCTCCTCAAGAGCTTGAATATTTTGGGTTCCAGTTTCCATTCGTGTGGGTCCATGAGATTTCTGCTTAAGTCGTCCGCCAGTGAATTTAGTTTGCCTGGCAGAAATTGAGCTTGTAGGCTCACTTGGTATCTCAAGGCTGTGTTCCACAGAGCCATAGCTACTCTGCAGAGTGGGTAGGAATGGGTTCCCCCCCTGCCTGTTTATGTACCACATAACTGTGGTGTTGTCTGTCTTTACCAATAGTTGTCCTGAAAGAATAAGGTCTCTGAAGGCTGTCAGAGCATTCTGTACAGCTAACACTTCTTTATTATTGATATTTGCCCTGAATGCACTGCCCTGCCATGTCAGCCCCCCCATGCACTGTCTGATGAGTCTGTTGTTAGGGTTTGGGTGGCAGGGGGTAGAGTGAAAGGGAGCCCCTTGCTGTGGTAGCAGGCCTCTGCCCACCAAAGGAACTCTGCCTTTAGACAAGGGATAATAGGAATCATTGTTTCCAGGTCCTGAGAATGTTGACACCATAGACTTTTTAGGTACCATTGAAGTTTTCTCATATGCAGTCTTGCATATGGAATTAACAGAATGCAAGAGGCCATGAACCCCAGGTCTTGCAGGACTTTCCTTGCAGATAGCTGGGTTTTTGTGGCCAGTAGTCTGAACTAGGTTGTCAAATGAACTTGTTTCTCTGGAGTGAGGAATGCCATCTGCGAAGCTGTGTTCAAGCTTACTCCCAGGAATACAATCTGTTGGCAGGGTACTAGGTGTGATTTCTTCTCATTGATGGTGTACCCAGTGAGGTCAGAAGTCTCTTTACAAATGCCAGGTGCTGTAATAGCATGTCCTGACTCTCTGCCTGAATCAGACAATCATCCAAATATGGGTAAATCTGAATATTTCTCTGCCTGCAAAATGCAATGGCAGGAGCTAGGCACTTTGTAAATACCCTGGGTTCAGTAGATAAGCCAAAGGGCAGAGCAGAGAACTGATAGTGCATGGAGCCTGCCCTGAAATGTAGGAATTCTTTTAAGTCTAGAGTTGCCAGCCAGGCATCATTGGCTAGCATAGGAAGAAGCTGCTGAAGAGTTAGCATTTTGAATTTTGGAACCACCAGAAAGGTGTTGAGAATAGAAAGGTCAAGGATAGGAAGCCAGGAGTTTTCTTTTCTGGGAACCAGGAACAGTCTTGAATAAAAACCTTATCCCCTTTGTTCTGCTGGAACAGGTTGAATAGCCCTGATACTGAGGAGAGAGAGCACTTGTTTTGGGGCCTCCACCCACTGGTTTGGGGGAAGGTCTGGCCATCCACTTGGGGTTGGGAGTGAGTGGAAGTGGAATCTGTATCCTAGGGAAACTATGTTTAAAACCCATTTGTCCTGGGTAATGAGTTCTCAGTTTTTTGCATGCAGGGCGAGCTTTTCTCCTAAGGGAGAAAGTAGTTGAGCAAGGCTTGGTAGGTGTAAGGATACGTCACTGTGCCATTTTTCCATAGGGGGGAGGCTTACTACTCCCTGCTTTGAAAGTGGGGGGCCCCCACTGCTTAGATCTGTGCACAGCCTGAAACTGAAGTCTTGGTGATCTGCTGCTCCTGGATTTGGACTGAGAAGGCCTGGAAGGGACTGGAAAGGACCAGTTCTTTGAAGGCCAATGCCTACTGAATCTAGGTGGCTGTACTTGTAAGAAATCTTTAACAGTTTGCATAGATTTATCTTTTTCCTCCATCCTTTTGAGCACTTTTTCTGTTTTGTTGCCAAAAAGACACTCTTGGTGTAAGGGTGCATCCAGTAATTTAGCTTTAACATGATCTGGCAAGTTTTGTTCCTTAAGCCAAGCATGCCTTCTAAGTACAGACTCAGTGACAGCAGCCCTGCAAGATGCTTCTAAAGCATCAAAACCACATTGAAAAGTATGTTTACCTACTTGGTCAGCAGAATGCGTTAACTCTTGTAAATCTTTGTGCTCAGCACAGTCAAGAATCAACATCATTTTCTGTTTAATTAAGTCAATAATATTTTCTGTTTAATTAAGTCAATAATATGCTGCTGATACTTTAATATATGAAACTGGCAATTTAAAGCCCCAATGGCCAAAGTGGCAGAAGTATATACCTTCTTAACTCATCTGTCTAAAGCTCTAGAATCCCTATCAGAAGGGGTAGGATTTTTGGCAGTAGTAGCCTTAACGCCTTTTGGTCCTTGGGAAATGGTCTCTGGATCCGCAGTAGGATTCTTGAAAAGGAATTTGTGAGAGTCAGGTACTCTGTAGTACCCGTCACGTTTCCTGGGAGCTGGAGGCAAAGTGTCTGGGGTAAGGCTGGATTCCAAGAAAACATTATCTACAATCTCCAGAACAGGAGGGATAGCTAGAGGCCTGTGTTGAGGCATGTTTAAAAATTCCCCAAGTCTCTTTTTGGATTGAGAATAGTCCTGGCTTTCCCAGTGGAAATGCTCCCTAAGGGTATGCAAGGTTTCACCAAAGAAAAATCTTCTGGAGGGGAAGCAGAGGGAATGGAATCCTCTGCATCATAATCCTCATAAGTAGATAAGGGCAAATCCAGGTAATCAGACTGAGCAGAGATATCAGATTCCAGATCAGAAGAATCAGAAAGAAAATCAGTTCTAGGTCTCTTAGAGGGGGAAGGCTGGCTTCCCCTAATTAAGGTAATAAGGACTTCAGCCATTCTATTCATTTGTTTTTGAGGCATATGGGCCTGAGAATGCGCTTTGGTTGTCAGTTTTCTAGGCTTAGTGCGAGCTTTAGGCCTGAGGAATTCAGTATTTCTAGGTTGAAATGAAGTCGTCTGTTTGGTATGAAAATCAGTAGGCTTGAATACACCCACAGAAGCTGGTGCCTGCACAGCGGCTCTGGCCCCATCCAAGGTAGAGACATCTGCAGGTTCCATAGCTGAAGCATCTTGTGGCATACCAAACTCTGAATGGGTCTCAGTAGAGGCCTTCGAATCTGTAGTAGTGGGTATCAGGGGCTGTGAAAGCACCTCACCAAGTACCAGCGGTCTGGCGACTAGCTTATCGGAAGCATCGTCAGCAGTTTTGGACCTATGCAGTCTGTCTCTGTCTTTATCCTTACTTTTTTGGGGAGATAGGTAGTCGGATGGCTTAACGAAGCCATTTTGGAGTATGGAGATTGAGAATTAAAGTATTTAGCTACAAAAATAGCCCGACGACGAATAGTTCAGGCATTGAACAAAGCACAAAACCAACAGCAAGGGACATCATGGTCAGGCCCTAAACAGGCGACGCAGTAAGAATGAAAATCTGTATGAGGTATTTACTTTCCACAGGCAAGACATTGTTAATTTTTTCTGACATTGGTTAGAGCAAGAAAAAAGGATCCCCAACGGGGTACTTATCTTTTTGAAGACTTCAGGTCTGAAACTCGAAAATGAAAATTTCAGGAGTCGGCCGACTGACACTTGTGAACTACTTCTGCTTTGGGCAACGCATGGCAAGAAATACAGATGTAATGGTATCGGCTGCATGTTTTATACCCCTGATGACCTGACGTCATGGAAGAAGTGACAGCATCCGACGCACAAATTCGAAGACTCTGGTATTCAGGCCGGCTGAGGGCTACCTGCAGGCAGATAACCCAAATGTGATGACTGCAACAGTGAAACACAAAGAACATCAGCTATACCCTTACTTCTCTTACCCTACACCTTTACTTAACCCTTACCTAAAACTCACACACACATATACACATGCAAACCACTTCTCAATCCCCACTCAATGCAGAGGAACCAAAGTGTGTGTGTGTGTGTGTGTGTGTGTGTGTGTGTGTGTGTGTGTGTGTGTGTGTGTGTGTGTGTGTGTGTGTGTGTGAGTGTGTTACACACACATACATTATATACATACACACACTTTTTGACAGCTTACCAGCAGTTTAATTTTAAAGATAAATCAGGCTTAGAAAATAGTCTATGATCATATAACAAATCTTAAGATTGTACCTTTTTGGTAAAGTAGTGTGTTCATATTTGTGAAATCTGGTCAGAAACCTTTTAAAAAAAATCAGTAACTTCAAAAAAGTTAAAATCACTTTTGCACCGGCATTCACAAGAAAACCAGTTTAATCTAGAAAAATAAAGATCAATATCAGGAAATAAATAAAAGAAACCTAAAACAAGGCAAGCTGCCCCATTAAGAGTACTCATACCAAACACATTGTGGGCATTCATATTATGTCCCACATATAACAACTCTAGTACTCAGTTTACATATAGAAATTAAAGATACAAGACAACTAGTCCATGCATACCTTACCAGTACTCACCCTCAGACCCTTCTTCTTCTTTCGGCTTTTCCAGGTTATGGGTCGCCACAGCGGATCACCTGTCCGCTCATGATTGGCAGTGGAGTTTTACAGTGTCAAGTTGCCAGCCCGATGCCCAACCTTCCACAGAAGGCACACACACAAGCACTCACACCTAGCGCCAATTTAGTGTCCAATCCACCTGCAGCATGTCTTTGGGATATGGAAGGAAACTGGAGCACCCGGAGGAAACCCACGTGACCACAGGGAGGACATGCAGACTCCGCACAGAAGCCGAGGATCGAACCGGAAAACCTCTTGCTGTGAGGCGACAATGCTAACCACTGCACCACCATGGCCGCCCCTACCCTCAGACCCTATATTACTTTTTTAAGGAGAGATAGGCAAGTCATACCAGTGGGGTTGGGGGGGGGGGTGAATTTGTGAATACTCATCCAACTGTCTAATTCTCTCTTAATAGTATAATAGTGTTATCACAGTGCTTATTTATTTGCGAAGCAGATTCAGATTTCTGGTGTAAGTGCTCAATGGACTGTTGGTTTAAGGAAATAAGAGGTCTTGACCTTTGTTAGGAAGCTGTGGGGTCTCTCCAACTATATATTATATCTAGTAGGACACATACCCAAAGGGGGGACATGACTGACTTGAGCTCTGTGAATACATCTTAGGAACGTTGGAATAATGCTAGGCAAGCAATCAAGGGAACCATAGGATTCCTAGCCATATCCACTATTAAGTTGACGAACTTAAGCTCATGCCATCCTTCTCAATCACTTAATACTGCTTACCTCTCAAATCAAGCAGGGCCTTATATAATCCTGGTGAAAATTTGTGTCTGTCCAACCGGTCATTAATACTAGTCTTAAAGGTAGCCAAAGTAGTACTTCATTTGACCTGCAGTGGCAACGTATTCCACAGGCTGGTAATACACTGTTAGGAACCTCTCTCTCCAGTGAATCTTGTTAAATACTTTGGTGTAGATTTAGGTCTCCAGTATGGATGTTTGTGGAGATGCTGGTTTTGCAAAAAATAGGAGGTCAAACAGGATTGGGTCATTCTTTCATGGCTCAAAAACAGATCACTTT
Organism: Protopterus annectens; assembly: GCF_019279795.1. Classification (NCBI taxonomy): domain Eukaryota; kingdom Metazoa; phylum Chordata; order Ceratodontiformes; family Protopteridae; genus Protopterus; species Protopterus annectens. The sequence goes on from NC_056741.1 coordinate 360,934,473, forward strand.
GGAGCAGACAAACATCTGAATATAAGCAGAGCTGTGCTAAACTTTTGGGATAGTTGAAGGATTTAAGACATTTAATTTTCTTGGTTAGAAATATTTGGAGCCTTTCCAGTTGAGCAATTTGTCGAATTTAAGCATACTAAAGTTTTCTGACAGAAAATGTAGTCTATGATGGATCTGACAAGGAATGAATGCAGGGGTTTGAATGACTTCTTTGGCTAGTGAAGACATTCCCTTGTTAATTAACTGGACCAGATAGATTAACTGACTATAGTGTAAACATGATGATCGAATGAGAGAATTGCCCCATAAAGAACCCAGATCTCTTAGGATCATCTCATTTTGAAGAGAAGTACCATTTACAGCATAGGAGGTGGAAGCAGTTTTTTTTTTCCTTTCTTTTTGCTAAAGGCTACCATACTACTACATCTTAACTGTGTATTTGGTTCAAAAGCAATGCACAGAAAAATTATGCCAAGAAAAACTAAGAATTTGATGTTTGACCATACCCACCACCATGTCACTACTCAGCAATGTAAAAAGTTTAATCATTCAAATGCTTTCACTCAACACATTTAAATGTTGGGCACAAAATTACATTTTGTTTTAGACCAGTGTCAATAAATAGGCTACAAGAACTGAACTTTCACAAAAGAATACAAATTAAATGAGGAGAACATTGTTCTAATAGTTTAATGATTTGAGACCACCTTTTGCCATCAAGTAGGGCAATTATGGTAGTAATAAGAGTAATTTTACCCTCCAGAAGAAAACAAATGTCCCATCCAAAAAGTTTAAAAATACTTTCATTTTTTTCTGCCAAATATTTCCTATCCTCTCTTGGAATATATAAGCAGTTCAATAAAGATAAAGATAGAGCTAGAGGTCAGATCACAGCATCTGTACATGTGATCAGTAGCAAAGGATGTACATCCATATGTCTGGATATGCCCACCATTCCATCCCTCAATGTCATGGGACCAAAAAAATGAGAAGTTCATCCCTTCATTTGTGTGTTCACACTAGCTAATGCCTGAATTATGAAAACACAAGTACAGTGCCTCATGTATTTGATAACCAGGTAAGTGGACTGGCTCAAAAGTCCACATTCAGCTGGGACCCTGGCTTATTTAAGGACAGAAGTAGAACATTTGTTCTTCCATTCATCAAAATAAATAATAATATACACAATGTACAGCACAGTTAAGTACACTATGCAGCAGCAATAGGTGAACAATTCTTACATTTTACTTTTTGAAACAGAACTGAAAAAGATGAGAGAAAAAGAAACAATGTTTAGATAAACTGTATTTAACAATAAATGCAGACATTTTGCCTGTTGTGTGTGCATGTATATGTGTCTCATAAAAACAAGGGTGGTGGAGGGGCAATGTCAATGCAACCACCCAGGCCAGTAATAGAAGCCCTTGTCAGATATGTGGACAAACAAATGCAAACTGATTAAGGGTATAGGTGGAACTAAGTGGGAGACTCAGGCCATACATATAAGAATGTGCTCTCATTTTCAGGATGCTAAGAAGAGCATGTTAACCACTGTCTGCCGGGAAAATGGCCCCTCTAGATGGCTCTTGCCCTTGGGGATCTGATAAGAACTCCTCATCCCTACAAAACTAACGGGCCAAAGTTCAGTAAGGAGTGGCTTAATGGTCAGTAGGCAGAATCTCGGGCTACTGATATACTTACAGGAATATTAAAACAAACCCTGGTCCTAATTCTCATCCAGATAATAGGCAGTATCTACTTAACACCCACCCCATAAATCAAGTAAATTTTCCTAAAATTTGCTCTTATTCATGCCGATAGTCAGAAACCCAAAACTGTACCAAAGGGAAATTTTAGTGCAGAGATATTCACCTGAAATCAAGGCAATTACCAAGTCATAGATAAAAAGTCAATGCCACAACCTCAGCTCACACTTCCCAGATTAATGCACGTCTGATGGCAATCCAGGAAAGACCCAATAGAGCTGTCCTATTTTAGAAAAAAAAAACTTACTATTATAACTTCTTTCCCCAACTCCGGCAATAATCACCACCCTAACTTATTTATGGTTAGTATATACCTTCCAAAAGCAACTTCCCTTCAAATGGCTACAAAGCATACCTTCCATCACATGCAAACTAAGAAAATTTCAAAGATCTGATAAAACCTCTTCAAGCATCTCATCCACTTAAAAACATTCTCACCCTTGGGTGCTTTTTTTTTTTTTACATTAAATCTTTAAGGAACTCTGTTAAATGATATGAACAATTTCCTAACAAACTGCTATTTAATACAAATCAATCAATACTGTCACCACTACCAGGCCTAATTTCAAAATCTCAAGACACACACACACACACACACACTGCTGCTGGCTTGGACCCAATTACAGTGATATCCATCCCAAGCCTTAAATTCTAGACCCAGCATCAATGACCATTCCGCCATCACCACTGATGCCACCAAGCCACACAACACCCACCACTTAAATTAAGTTCTCAACAAAAAAATCTCCAGTCTGGAAGCTGAACTTGATTCTATGAAATGATCACCAATAATGGACTCTTCAACCACTCCCAGCAGTGGCTTTATTACTAAGCAACAAGCTCCTACACCTTCAAGAAAAACAATTCTGTATTTTCTCCACTCCAGTATAAACTAAACAGGTCTATTTAGATATACAGACTAAAGCTGGCATATTTGGAAAAAAACACTTCTATTCCGTAAACAATTGACTAAATTTACTTACTTATTTCAGTTTGCTAACCAGGTAAATGAGCTAGTCCAAAGACTCTTTTCAGTCACAAGGCAGGTCAGAGGCGACAAAGAGACAGACTACAAACACACAAGTCACAAAATTTAAATGCATTAAGTTAAAGTAAATACATGCTTTAGACATCTTCAACGTGCATGTGGGAATTCACGTATGCAGCAACAGTAGGTATTGCCATAGCATATCTTTAAAACACAAACTTTATAAAAATCCACTTGTCTATGAAAGCTACAAGTTGTCACATTCAAGCATCCAAAAATAATTTTGGATACAAGTTAAATACTACAGGCAGCACCACTAACAATTTGCCAAGAAAGGGTTTTTTTACAAACCACTACAAGCCACCTTTCACCTACTGACTTTTTGAAGAATGTACTAAAAAAATGAAGGACATTGAGAAACTTTTCAAGAGACCCGCCTTCTAAACACAGACAGCTTACTAACATGGTAAGAAATGCAGTGAACATATCTCGCTCTCCCACTGCCACACAGCTACTGCATAATCTCTGCAACAATATTCGGTTGCATATATGGAAACAAGCTCATGAAATGCACCACTCCCAAAATCTGCAAAGCAACTTTTCAAAATCACTGCAGACCTTTTTCAAGTCTCCTCACACTTTACGTACTCCTTGAAAAAAGTCGATAACCATCTGTATATGCTTACAAATATTCAATATCAAAACATTGCCAGCATGGTGTTTGGTATGGCAGGAGTATCATGACTGCTTTATATGCACTCACAGATTACATTCCACCAGTATGGATAAGGCACCTGACAAAAGCAATGTTTATTGATCTAACTAAAGCTTTTGACTTAGTATAAATCACACTATACTTCTCAATGTGCTCAAATTCATATACAGGCATCAGTAGCAATGTTCTTGGCTAGCTCAGTAATTATAACTCTAATGAAAACTACAGTGCAAAAACAGGCACCCATATTTAAACTACTGTCCATATTAACAAAGGTGCGTCTCTAGGACTTTTCCTGTCCCCTTTGCTCTTTTCAACTTTCATAAACCAGCTCCGAGCTAACATCCTATAGCTGTCAGCCTATGATGGTGGTGTAGAGGGATAAAGAGAGGTTATGGCCCGTGTTTGATAATCAAATTGCATGCCTGATGATGCGCGGAAGGCAGGTTGCACAAACCCATCTAGGGAAATGGGATGGGATCCCACCTGGCTCATGCCATGCTTTCCAGTGGAAGCTGTATCATTAGTGCAGAGACATATCAGGATAAAGGAGCTAGTAGAGGGAGTTATGTAGGCATAACCTCCCAAGTCTGCAATGGTAAGGAGTAACATAGGAGTGAAGAGAGATACACAGGTAGCCCATGTGATGACTAAAGTGTTCATGTCATCACCAGTATAGGGGATTAGGCCATTCATAAAAAAGGCTTTCATAGCCCCAATGCCAGCAAAAGCACAACCAACTTCAACCAGCTGTCACTCTAGTGGACAACATCACTCCACACCACTGGGGAACACATAAGCATCTAATATGGGGATGCTTCATGTTTGGTAGTCAAGAGGGGGAAAAACAAGTCGCACACTATCATCCTATATGCTGGTGATATGGTTGGTGATCTATGCACATAGTCCCTTACCCTTCACATTTAAAAGAGAATTAGAAAATGATCTGGTCCTTTATGAGACGGCAGTTAGTATATATAAATTAATGCACCAAACTGAAATTGCATTGCTTCTTGTAGACAAGTGTACAGGGTTCCATTCCTGCCATGTTCATTTGCCTACTGTGGGATTCTGATCAAGCCAATTAACCAGATTGTGCTCCCATGTCACCCCTGGGGTGCGTATGTGCAGTGAGCTTACTTGGTTAACACATGCATTACAATAACTACATACAAAACAGTCTGCATTACAATAACTACATACAAAACAGTCTGCTTGTTAACATGAAAAGACCACCACCATATTTGGCACACAGAAACTAATTAAACATACCCACCCAACCACAATGGGAAAACAACCAAAGTAATCAAGACCCTGCTATAATAAGCTATCGCTTTCATTAAGATGGATTCTGACTCGACCCACAATGACATTTCAACCACAGTATTAACTTGACCAAAACTGATATAAACTGCTATTTTGGGTCCACAAAAATATTCCCAGAAAGTCCTAAGGTAATTGGCATAAAATCCTCTTATCCCATCTAGAAATACACTCTATAAGCTGTTTACAGAACTTCCAAGGAGAAAAGTTTTTTTTTTTTTTGCTTGAGTACAACTCCGATTTTCAGATTTATTACCCTAGTATCCAAGATGCAAGAGCAGTGACATACCCTTTGGTAAATTTAAGAATCTCAGAATAATGCAACCACCACCTTCTACTGTGCTCCCTTCATTTTAAGATGATTAATCTTGCATTAAATTTCCCTTGCTTGCTATCAGTCTCACTTGCAGAAAATCCAACTATCAGATCCAATTTCCCATCCAAACTGTCCAGAACTTTACAGAATGTCTATATTTTTGCCGCATATCTTTGGTCTGTTCCACTTAAAATGTGTGGCCTTCTGGCAAATCAGAAAGGAAAAATATGGTAAAGGTTGCGGTATGGATTTTAATTTAAGGACAGACTGAAAAATTATGCATACAAAAATAACAGTAAATACAAATGTGTACATGTAGTGTTACAGCATAACTAATTAATTTAGCGAAAGATTACCTCCTTTTTTTCCCCAAAGAACATCTAGCAGACTTCAACAGGACAGGCTGGCAGTACTAAGAACATCATAGATGGACGCCTAGCAGCCTAGGTCGTGCAGACCAAGAGACTCCTTTCTGAAAGGAGACGAACAGGAAAAAAATGACATGGTAGGCTTCTCATAACCAGTGGACTTTAAATAATGGAAGCTAAGAAATTCAAAGACACAAGGTTAATTCTGAGGGTTTAGCAAAATGGTTAAGGTCTTAACCTCACAGACACAAGGTACAGAGTACGATTCTGACCTTTGTTCATAGGCTAGGCTTCTAACAGTATGCAAACCAATAGCCTAGCTTTTACCTATGAAGAGGGTAATTATTATCCAAACTCAGCTATTTTCTGAAGACCAGGAAAGCCTCGTTAGCAAACGTTGGCAGAAATATTAAGAGAACCACCAGAATATCTGCACTACCCCTCTGATGTGAAACTTCGCAGGGACATTTAAAACAAACAATCACATCCTGCAGGAATCCAAAGAAAAACTACAAAATCATTATCTCAGCTGCTGGATTAAAACATACATTTTACTTTAACATGTTAATACGTATGAAAAAACTTATTTGTAAAATGCTTTCATTCAGCTTTCATTTTTTTAAACAATTGGTTATGTATCACGGTTTTTGTTCATACATTGACATTTTTTCAAGAAGCTTCCTTTACTTGGCCCAAGTTTACATTTTTCTTTCCAAAATGTTTTTATTCATTTTATAACACGACAACTTAACAGTTTACATTTTTAAGTTCTACTACTAACCACCCCATATGTTATGAGAAATGGGGGCATTTGTGTAGTATTTACATACTAGAATTCAGCACAGTGCAGTTTAAAGTTCACCAACACAGTTTCCTCTCTTTCATACAAAACAACTTAACATTTTCCGGTGAAAATGATGTAAACAGCATAAGTGATGCTGTGGTAAAGCTGACCTAATCCCTTTAACATGATCTGTTGTCAGTACAGATACAAAACATATGCAGCTCAAGGCAAGCTGAACTTGCTAATTTAGAATGAACTGAGCTGAAAGGCAACACCTCCTAGCATTGTTAAATTCTTAAGGGAGTCATACTGCAAAGTGCAGGCAGGCAGTGTTAGGCAGTTGATTTCCAACAGCAGCATAAGCATATAAAATGTAATGTACACCTGTTAACATCAAATAAAGCTATGAAATCCATTAATCCAAAAAAGGGCTTAGCCTTTTAAGGGGCAAATGTACAAAAAGGAAGACAACAGAAATCCTTGACAGAGCTCGTCATTGGAATGCAGTGATACAGATAAAACAGAACAGGGCACTCCTCATTCAAGAACTGCATTCTCATCTAAATCCCTTTTCAAGAGTAATTTTATCACCCTCATCACAATGTCCTAGAGCATAAAAAAATCCCTGTGAGAGTATTTTCTTGGACTACCAGTAACAAGAGTTAGGAACAAAGTACGTTTGACCTTTACAAAGTAGTTTATTGCACTGTAACACAAAAACAAGAATGCCTCTGTAGCCTATTGCATCAAGAGCTCACTGTAAGAGACAGTAGCACTCAAACTATTCTGACATCTTTTGTAGACAGGCAGATGCTAAGGAACATGAAAGGGGCACCATTTACTCTGGAAATATTACTTCTTACTTGAGAATTCCTCGAAACTGCGGTGGTGGTGCTGGGGTAGCATTGTCGCCTCGCAGTAAGATGTTGTCCTGTTCGATTCTCAGTTAAAGCGTCTTCTATGTGGAGGCATGCGTGAATGGGCGTACCTTCGTTGAAGGTTGTGCGTCAGGGCTGGCAACTCTGCACGTAAAAATCTACTGCCAATCATTTGCGGACCTGAGTTCCGCTGTGGCGACCCCTAACCGGGAAAAGCCGAAAGACACAACAACATTTTGAGAATTCCTCAAAATGGAGAAATATCCCATTCTGAAAACAGAACAAGTACAGTCTGAAAATATGGACTTAAGTCCAATAAGTTGCTCATTTTCCTGGGTCACTCCTAAGAAATTATTTTTGTTCTCAGACCTACCAGTTAATAAAGAAACAACATTATACTTTACATCTCAGAACAAAGGTAGGACAGTCTTGAATAGCAGTAGGCTCAGTGATTAATTACTCTGGTACCAAATTACCAGCCAAATAAGAAATGATTCAGAGGGTAGAGACATGCAGGTTACTGGAGGGTAAGAGGACCTTTTCCTCTGCCTGGCTACCACCCCATAGAGATCACTGTGTAGGAGCTAGACAGATCATTAGATTGTAGCCCTTGCTGATGATTCTGCCAATTACTCTCTCATCTATTTTTAAATATGGCTGAAACACCCATTTGCAAGTCAGTGTACTCACAATGGTCACAAAAATGACTAAGGTGGATAGTAGTCTCTCCTTTGATAACCACATCGCCACAGTAGTCAGGAAATCCTTCTATGTGGCACACCTCATCACAAAAGGGTTATCCTCTAGAGAAAAGGAGGTCATTGTTCCCCTCTACTCATCCCTCATTAGACCAATGGTAGAGTACAATGACACATTTGGCATGTATCTCACAAGACACCTACAACAATTGTGGAGGCCAAAGAAATACCTCACTAAGAGGATTACCAGCCTCAAACAGATGCCATACGCAGACAGTCTCAAAAAACTCCAGCTCTACTCCACTGCATATCGCCTACTCAGAATTGATCTCTAACATACAAAGCTATGTCAAACCCAGAGCTGTTGAACATGCTACACTTAAAGAAATACCAATCTCTCTGTACCACATGCTCCATGGACCTAAACCTTGTCACCACAATAAGGAGAACATGCTGGAGAGATAGATTCCTGTCCCAGAGACTTCCTATACTCTGGAACAAACTTTCACCCCTGGGATCACTTCTGCAGCATTGTTTGACAGGGGCACAGGAAAATCATTTTCTTGGGTGACGAAAGCCAGGGAACCTTTTTGGCTAGGCTTATATAGGCCCCAGTGCCGATAGCCTAGTACTTACTATGAACCTATGACTTTTGCTAATATTTACTTCTGTAATCTTCAACCAACCAGGTTATCTGGGCTCCCTCATCATCTGCCCCTGAGCAGACTCCCCTTTCAAATTACCCCATTACCAACAAGTGGCAGAAGGCAGTCATTTCTGGCCAGATGACCTATGGCCATTCCTTACAAAAACACACCCTTTTTTGGCCGAGCTCTGTGTATGGTGACATGTATATAAATGCCAAGATGGCAGATGAATGCAGCTGCAGATCATTTAGACTAACATCCCTTCAATATTAATCAGTAATTAAAATACCCCCCCAACACATGCACACACAATCACATTAGAATTAGTTAGATTTTTCTCCCTAACATTACACAGTAGTTTCATAAAGGCATGTTTCCCAAGTTGTGTATGCATGGTTTATGACAGAAAATTATATCTAGACAACCACTAGGAATAACAGAAAGAACAGCCAACAACTAGGGGAGACTGATCATGTTGATTAGTCAGAGGTGATTACTGTGGCAGAGAAATGCAAACTATATCAGGAAATCCGTATACGAAACAAAGGTACGAGGAAAGGAGGATTACACCAGCCATGACTGCAATTTTACGTAGTCTTTGTTTTGAGTGGGCCTTGAGAAAAGCTTCAAAGCTGATAGAGATTCGAACAAGATGGCCACAGCAAATACATTACAAATGCAGCTAATGTGAAAGGAGAAGTTCTAGCTTTGGCAACACAAAATATACATCACACTATGGAACAGGTTTCATCCTGGTTTTCAGAGTTAAAAACTACCCTGAGATAACCATTACAAAACTTAAGTGAATGCAGAGCTTGGGAAGCTTCTCAGACATTAAAATTAGATATTGTTGCCAGGAGGGCTTTAGCCAGTGAAAAATCTTAATCCAATGGCAAAAACCACACACAAATAAATTAGGACCATCTTAGTTGCAGCCAAATATGGGTTTGTGCCATATTTAGTAGCCTAAGGGTAGAAAGTCTTTCTAATTTGTCTTTTATTTATTTATTTTTGCAAAATATACCTGGAAAGAAGAAAAAGACCACTTTTTATTAGAAAAAAAAAAAAACTTCGATCTAATTTTGAAGAGAACTGAAAAAGGCATGTTGTCAGCTTGGTGGCATGGAAGCATATATGTCTCCCGTCTGAGGGATGTGTTACTAACAAGATCACATAGATGAAATGTTGTGGAATGACGGTCTGTAACTGGAAAGGAAAGGGTACCACAACTATTTGGGAAAGTAAAGGGAAACCTAGATGACCATGAAACTGGATTGTTTCACTTTGAGGAGAAACTAGAGAGCAAGAGATCCTGGAGTCCAGGTGAGTCAGTCAAGTGGTGCTGTAAAAAGGGATAACAGACATGGTTGCACGTGAAAATGGAGGATGATGAACATGTCACACAATGGGTGACCCAACTCCAGGGATATGTTCTTTGCTGTTGAGGAGCAGAATGACCATCCATATGGCACCAGTAGGTAGCTGTTCAGCCAGGCAGTTTGTGGCACCTAGAATGTGAGCTTCTGAAAGAAACCTGGCTTCCTGATACAAGTAGAATATCTGGGACAGTGAGAATCTAGAAATCCACCACTGTACCCCCACACACACACCGACGGTGGCCATTCCTTTTAGTACAAGTTTTACAAAAAGACCACTTACTAATACCCTGAATGGGGAGGTCAGTCAGGCCAATAGTTCCCTGCATGTCTAAGAGATCTTGACTAGATTTTATGGGTCTGCTACTTGCAACCACTGTACTCTCACTGCCCATTTGTCCCTCTTCTCAGTAATGGAGTGAGTTTCAATCTGTGTACAGACTGATCCATTGCCTGGATGCCACTGCAAACCAGAACAGAGAGCTGGACCACCAATATTAAATTATGAAGACTTTCAAGCACTAAAAAAGCTTGACTGATCCTGGTTCTCTATGGAACGGACTCTGATGGTGAACTGCTGTTATGGGCTCAGGGAAGAGTTTGGAATGAGTAAATCAAATGCTCCCTTTGCCTTATGATATTGTTCCAGAAGTCCGTCATTAGCAACCATTTATTCAGATAGGAAATTGTTACAGATCACTGTAGTCAGATGTGTGTGTCTATTACAGACAAACACTTGTTAGTCCGTATCTCACTGTTTGAATGTGGTGGTGACAGATTGCACACAAGGACAGGAACCCTCTAAATAGCTCCATTATACTGATGGTTTGGAAGCATCTTATGGACCCAAAGATTACATCTGATCACCTCTTGACCATAGAAAAGGAGTCTTTGGCAATAAAGGTGCTGAAGCTATTGAGATCCAGAATATACACAAGATCGCTCATCTTCCACTGTAGCAAAAACAGTCTGGAATAATATCCAAGGCCCTTCCAATATTGCACGGCCTTGCTGTCCTTCCTTTACAGTTGTTTTTGGAAAGTTTGAAATGTTTGGCAAGGGAATTTGTTTCTGGGAAGTTGAAATGTCTCGCATGGGATTACCAAGGGCAGGAGAAGTAAGTAGAAGGCCAATGAATAATCTTGGCCTATTAGGCTCCTTGGCATTGCCTCTGAAATGAAAAACCACAGAGAAGGGCAGAGCGGACACCCTCAGGAGGTGGTACACAAGGGATTAGGATTGTTGCAAGCCCCTATGGTTGTCTATGGCCCTGATGAAACGGCTATAGACCACTACCCTTCAGACTTGAATTCTTGCCATGTCACAGTAATGGGTAAGGTTAGGGTTCCAATTAAATCTTATTACTGGAGCTGAAGGTTGCAGTGGAACCATGACCTCCGTGGATTTATCTGCATATTTCTTGGATTCGTTTTCCCAATATTGACACTACAGTTTAGCATGGGGGTGCTGCTGCATTCTTCACTTTGCCAACCATTAGAGGAGATACTAAATTGAGGTCCCATCTGCCCAAGCTAGTAGTAGCTCAAGTGGCTAAAAAGATCCCATGTCATTTATCAAAAACAGTTGGGGGTGCTTTACAGTTGTCCATTTGTTGACAGTACTACATATTTCTTATTTAATTGTTTAAAATTTTCCCTGGCCCAATTTCCCCTTATCAATAAGAGTACCACCTTAACCTCCCCTTCAAAAAAGGCAATAGGCCTAGCGAGATTAATCTGATTAACAAAATAATAATAAATGAAGGAACATATTGCGAACACACATGAAATGCATAGGCACACACAAACTACATAAAATAAATGAAGGCATGAAATACAGTAAACAAATTAAATAAAACAACTACATAAATACCAAATGAAAAACTCCTAAAATACATAAATGAAATAGGAAAAACAAATGAAATAAATGAAAAAAAGAATGAATTAAATAAAACAAAAGCACATGAGCATAAAATCAGTCAACCCAGCACACCTTTAGTAAGATGGATAGATAATGTTTCAGCAACTTCTAGACAAAACAAGGGGGCCTTGAAAGGGAAGTCTATGAAGGACGCACACTGTCTTTCATTATAAGGGGCTGGATGAAGTCAGGAGTGCAAACAAATAGCTACGCAAGACCCAGTTGCCCTTGCTGCCTCATCCAGAGCCGCATGGTACTGACAAAAGCTGCTGCTGTTTGCCATTGCCATGGAAGATGAAGCCTGGCTTTTGTTGCAGTAAAAAAGTGTAAGTCTCGAGTGCATCTTTCAAGGAGGAATTGGATATTCACTTAAGCATGATGCATTTAATCCAAGTCTCTGTGGAAGGATATGAGCCAAGTATTTCAGCGCCTTTAAAGATAAGGTGAAGGATAAGAAAATACACTTTCCAAACTCATCCACAACACTAAAATCTTTTAACAAAAGTAAGGGATATACAAGCCTGAAGAAAGAAGTTCCATTAAGCAGTGCTGCTGAATCACAGAATAATATGGGGGACTTGCTCTGTTACACCCTTTGAAGTGGGGGAGCATAAAATACTGAAGCCATTTTCACAAGTATTAAAGTCACGACACCAAGCTATTCACATGCACTGGCAACCTTCAGTATGTTCACTAAAAAAGGGAAAGCCACCCACCTAGAAAGTTCTACAGTCCTACAAAGCCTTCTCAAGACTCCTCAGAGGTGAGCAAAATGCCTCCAATGGTCACTCCCTCCTCTCCCCAGATTTGACCTCTAGGCTGTGGAGTAGTAATCAAGTTTGCTTATATGGCACTTAAAGTTAACTAAAGACCAAACATCTTATGGTCATTTGGAATAGACAAGGGTAACCAAGCACCAAGAATCGAAGCATAGGGCAGACAGATGTCGATTAATGGTGGTAGTACTGTTGCTGGATAGACTGAGGTCATGACGACAAAATGTCAGTGGGATTGTTAATCAGAAGGATCAGTTTTCTGGCCAAAAAAAGGAATGCATGTTCAGTAGGTGCTCCAGAATGCGATGCCAAGTCCCATGCATTTGGTTGAACCAGCACTGAAGTTGTCATTCCTGTTTATGTTAGCTGCACCCATTAAAAATAGTCCAGAAATGCAGCCACTGATGTCCTCCTCAAGGCTGAAGAGTACGCTTTAAGTGAAAAACTATTCTGTAAATAACAGACAGCTCTACTGAAATGGAAGTGTTACTATTTGGGAAAGTGAACTCCATAATGATACAAGTGAACAGTTACATAAAGTCACAACCCTAAACTTTTCTACTGCCTGTAAATGGAAGGCAAGCACTTCCCAAAAGTTTTATAATGCTTACAAGACGTGCCCGTAGGGTGTCAGAGGAGGAAGAAAAGACTAACCTAGATGCCTGTGATAGTTTGGGTTCCTGCTCCCTCTTCAGCAGTTTCCTGAAACAAATTATTGAATGTTTTTTTTTTTTTCTAAGGTGTTTGAACTTTGGACAAGCTCTGTATCAGACAGCTTGTGTTCCTCCCCACTAAGGAATTTGTGCCAGAGGGTCAGGGTTGGAAGATGAGGATCAAATTCACAGGAAGACAGTGAACAGCAAAAAATATATATATATATATATATATATATATATATATATATATATATATATATATATATATATATATATATCACAGCCATCTAGAAATGTAGGAGTTGGAGGACCTACATTCTGCAGGGATACCAAAATAAAACATTGTTTTCTCCCTGATACAAGTACAATTAAGCAATCCACAATTGTGAAAAAGCTATTTGTTGCATAAAGCAATACATATAGTATAAACCTAAAGGAGGATGAAGCCAAGTATTGTAGTAAAATGTGTAGGGTTCAGCAGCCTGGTAAAGTTCAAGTTAGTTCAGAATGAGTTGGATAAACATTCAACGTTTTAAACGCAAGATTTAACCTGAGAAGCACTCAAGTGAATCTGACCAGACATACTCAGACAACTCTGCTTTTTATATTGGGGCATAGAAGTACAAACAATAAACATTACTAAGATATTGTTGCACTGCCCTGAGATGCTTGCCTATACTCTTCAGAGTTCATAACAAAAGAAGTTGAAATAGGCAAACACCCCTCTATCAGACAACAGTCACTCCAGCAGGCCATTTAGCAGGTGAACAGCAAAGTCAGAATGAACAAGCACTCTCGTTTGTGTCCATGGCACTCCTATTTATAAGCAATCATCTGAATAAGGCTGACAAAGAAAACTTCTGCTTCATCCTCACAGGCATGAGCTATGCAAACAGAGATGCAGCTCAATGAGAATAGGAAAATAGCTCAATGTACCTGGATACGCAGCTAGAAGAATGAGAATAGGAAAATAGCTCAATGTACCTGGATCACAGCTAGAAGAATGAGAATAGGAAAATAGCTCAATGTACCTGGATCACAGCTAGAAGAATGAGAATAGGAAAATAGCTCAATGTACCTGGATCACAGCTAGAAGAATGAGAATAGGAAAATAGCTCAATGTACCTGGATACACAGCTAGAACAATGAGAATAGGAAAATAGCTCAATGTACCTGGATCACAACTAGAACAATGAGAATAGGAAAATAGCTCAATGTACCTGGATCACAGCTAGAAGAATGAGAATAGGAAAATAGCTCAATGTACCTGGATCACAGTTAGAAGATCCAAACATTTCATAACTTGACAAGCTAACTTCCAAAGGTAGATTGAGTTGAGAAAATAACTGTCACCAAGGTGTTTGAGCATACAACTGATTAAAGGAAGGCAAGAAAACAGGCCTAATATTCTGGAATCTCAAGTCCCAAGCAACATAAACCCAAAGCCTAAAAAAGGGGTCAAATGCATTAATTCCCTCTGAAAGGAATGCTTCACCTAGTCAATACATACAGTATCCTCAGAAGTTCGTTTCATTTTTTACTAGATGATGTTTAGAACTTTATAATGTTCACCTGTGTAACCCGTCTGACGTAACTCAAATTCCAGATGATAAAATCTGCGTGGTACCAATAAATCTGTATTACTAAGACATAAGGGATACAGAAGATGAGCAAAACTATTGTGCTATATAGACAGACTACTCATTTAACAGCAACAAATGGGCAAAAAGAGATGTAAATGCTCAATGCCTAAATAAGTGGAGGTGGGGGGAGGCTTGCTACAGAAGGTTACAAGTTAAAGAGAACATAGAGCCACTTTTTCACCAGAGAATATCCTCATTGTGTTTTGGTGGGATGGGAAGAAAGCAAATAATATGGACCATTTTGCTTTTGAAGGTGATGTAAACAGATCCAAGAATGAGGTCTCACGGCAATCAAAATAATTTTGTTGGCTAATCTCCGCTCAAGGGAACCATTCATGAGAGAGGAAGAAGCTCTTGTTCTGCTTGTCTGCCAATGTACTGGTATGTGTATGCTTATCAAGATCATCATCTGTGGCCAATGGCCTATTCCCATACCTTGATAGCCTCCCTGCATAAAGGAAGCTAGGGAGTGGCCTTCTGCTTGTTGATGCATCAAACTACAACCTTATGTGTAGAG
Organism: Protopterus annectens; assembly: GCF_019279795.1. Lineage (NCBI taxonomy): Eukaryota > Metazoa > Chordata > Ceratodontiformes > Protopteridae > Protopterus > Protopterus annectens. Next base: position 360,949,844 of record NC_056741.1, read on the forward strand.
ACAGCCAAAGGATCCTGGGATATGTAATCCCAGCAACTTTGTAAGGGCAGCAGCTATGCATAAAGTTTCAGCGCAAATGTGCAGGGTAGATTCCTGTGAAGACCAAGAGCTATGAGCTCTCTTACCCTTCAACTGTCCCTTTACTCTAAAGCAACATATAAATGGCAAATGAAAAAATTGAGGAAGGAATGGCAGAAAAAAGTTTTCTGCCACTTATACTGGGGCCATAGTGCCACCAAACAAAGCATTTGCTGCAAGATTTTGCTATGGCCACATGCTGTGACATATGGCACTCATGCCAGTTGCCAATACCACTAAAAACAAATGCCACAGATGTGTGGGGGGTATCACGTGGATGACCACCTCCACGTACCCTATGACACAGTACATTACTGAGTGCACAACTGAGCAAGTTCTAAGTGTTTCAGTGTGGTCTGTAGAACATGATTTTGTCTTTAGGCAGAAGGAATTTAGGCATCCAAAGCATATCCCAAAAATGTGATGCTCTGGGATGGAGGCCATGCTATGCAGCCATCCAACAGACTGATCACACCATTATTGCTGGTCCAGTACATCTAAAGACTTGGGCTCAAAAAGATCTTGTCCCCCACCCCCCAGACTCTGGTATACTGGTAATCACCAGCACCTTTGGAATTGAGGAGGTAGTGAAGGACAGTCATACAATTTATAGTGATTGGCTCCTACCAGAAAGTTTAATCATCTCTTAGGCTCCTTGGTGATTTCTGTGTGTAGGTAAGCATCCTGAAAGTTCCTAGAGCACATCCATTCTCTACATAACAGAGAAGGGATGATAGTTTGCACAGAGACCATTTAGAAACTTTCTTTTAATACAAGGTTTAATACCACTGAGACCAGCAATGGCTAGAGGTGCTTCCTTCTTTGGCATTAAAAAATCTTTAGTAACCCTGACCTCTGTGATCTGATGAGACTTCATGAATAGTTCTTTAGTCAAGAGGGCTGGTGATGCCCTGCCTGTTTTTTTCTGATGGGGTTAGGTGTCCACAAGGGGTGAGGGAAGTATTTTTAAGAGAATCTTATAACCTCTGGATATATTTCTCCTGATGAATCTGTTTTGAGACATGTTGCACTGCTCGAGGGACTGAAACAAACATCCTCGGATTGCTACCTAGAGAAGGGAACACTCCAGGAATGATTCAGGAGCATGGATGATTGCTCATGGTCTGGCTGCGGCCTCCTGGGGACTGGCAAGGACCTCTTCCTTTGGCATGGCACCATTTCTTAAATGGCCTTGGTTTTGGCCTTTCCCTGCACCCATTTGGTGTCTTTGCTCAGTCTGCTGTCAGAACAATACTTGGCACTAGCACCTGTGGTTTGTCTTGAAGGCGTCTTTTGATAGCTGGAACTTTCCGGATTCAGAGATTTCCCTGATCATCCATTTCTTTAAGGTAGTTGCTAACCTCATCACCAAAGTAGGAAGGGTCTTGTGATAAGTGTATTTACCAAGGAAACCTTTGTATCTGTTATAAAATGGTTAAGAATTTATTCACACAGACATGTGCATAGCAGCATCAATGACTATGGCTGTGGTCAAAACCTTAGCCATGTTATATGTATCATTGATCATGTGGGTTAATGAGCCTAGAGTGTTGGCGGTATCATCTTAAGGGCAAGAAAGTCGGGCTAAACATACATTTACAGAGGAAAATAATCACACGTGAAGGCAGTCAATCTGACTAAAAACGGAAGAGGGGAACAACCCTCGCTTCCTCCTTTATTATAAAGCACATGGTCACATGACCTCTCTTGACCTTTCCACACCAATGATGTCCGTGTAAGAGCACACATACGATCATTCACTCTCTTTTATTATCATCAGCCAACACCCCCACTTGCTCATACACTGTATACAAATACATTTTAAGAACATATTTTGGATAACTTTTCTTCACATTCCAAATACGTAATACATAAACTTTTCAATCTTCGATTTCGTAGCAGGTTTAGTAAAGTATCTGCAACCATGTCCATTGTCGAGCAATATTCAATGCTTATTTTGTCATTATTAAGTGCCGATCTAACAAAATGATACTTAATGTCAACATGTTTACATCTCTGTCGGCTTACTGGATTCTTCGACAAAGCAATTGCTCCTTAATTGTCCTCAAATATTACTGGCACACAATTGCCCTCTCCATCCATTTCACTCAACAGCTGCACAAAGGTACAAACTCTCCTGTGTTGTTGCTGCTAATGCCATATACTCTGCCTCACATGTAGATAAAGCCACCATTTGTTGTTTCTTTGATTTCCATGAAATAATAGGCCCGTCTCTATTAAGGCTAAAGCAATAACCTGTTGTACGCCTATCATTTTGATCCGTTGCCAAATCTGCATCACTGTATGCTACAAGCTGAAGTTTCTCTTCACTTCTCCTGTAACACAGCTCTCTGTCCAATGTACCTTTTAAGTATCTTAGCACGTGTTTGGCTAGTGTTAAATGAGATTCACTAGCCTGCGACAAATATTGTGAAAGTTTACTGACAATCCAGCTAAGATCAGGTCTCGTGCTTGTCATAACATATATCAAACTACCCACAAGCTCACAATATTTTCTTGGATCGGTAGATTCACGGTCACATTCAAAGTTTGCTTTTTGTTCAGAAGGGGTACTTCTTACTTTACAATTAGACATACCAAATTTCTCAAGAATTTTTGTGATGTACCCAGTGGCGTCTGGTGACTTCAAATCAAAGGGGGGGGGCCTGCAGGAGACAGCTGAATGGGTGGGGGGAATGGGTGTGGCCAACTAGAAAGGGAAGGAGCTATGATCAAAACCACAAAAACTGTAACTTTAATTAAATACTCTGCCCTGGGTGCCAAACCATCATTATGAGAGTCCAATCAAGACAAAATGAAGTGTAGAAGAAAAAACATATTTCAATCCATTGGCTGCATGACAGCTTACTTAATATCTAGATGGAGACAAAAAGGGTGTGAGGCATGAAAAAATAAATTACTTTTTAAATACATTACTGGAATGCTAGTCAAAATCAAGTATAAAAAAAACAAGCAGCACTCAACTCAAACCACTTCTCCTTGCACTCCAGTTCTAATTATAATTTATATTCAGCTTTATTAAAGTACCAAGTAACATGCTGAAAGTAGCAATCTCTGTGATACCCACACTTGTAAAAATGTTTCTTATCGAAAAAAGACCTGCTGCCTGACAACAACTATCTACTTGTTTCATGGGGAAAACATTATCAAAATAAAAAATAAAAAGCAAACAGGAAACAAGCTCAACATACATTGCTTAAAGGACTACTGCACAGGATATGGCCTCAAGCTAAACGCCAAAAAGTGTATAGTCATCCCCTTTGGCAAAAACAAAGTGCCCACAAATTACCACATAGGTGGTAATCCATCAAGTACGGAAGTAGTAATTAGGGACCTGGGGACCCAAGTTGATAGCAATCTCTCATTTGACAACCACGTGGCCAAAGTGGTTAGAAAAACATTTTATATAGCCCACCTAATCATGAAGGGATTCACATCTAGATCAGGGGAGGTCATCATGCCTCTTTACTCATCCCTCATCAGGCCCATAATTGAGTACAATGCCCCTTTTGGGATGTACCTTACCAGACACCTGCAGCAACTGGAAAGACCCCAAAAGTACCTCACCAAGAGGATCAAAGGGCTCAAACAGATGCCATATGCTGCCTGGTTAAAGAAACTCCAGCTCTACTCAGTGGCATACCGCCTGCTCAGAGGCGATCTGTGCCTGACATATAAAGCCATGTCCAACCGAATTAATGGACATGCTGCACCTCAGAAAATCCAAATCCCATCGAGCTACACGCTCGAGAGACTTGAACCTCAGCACTGAAATAAATAGGACATGCTGGCGGGACAGATTCATAACCCAGAGGCTCCCTTCACTCTGGAATAAAATCCCAGTCCAGGTTAGGCAGAGTCCCTCATTGACACTCTTCAAGAGGAATCTTGATGAGTGGATGGGAGATCGTAGGTTTACCCCGGGTATCACTTCTGTGTCACTGTTAGACAGAGACACAGTATATTAACCTCAAAAAAGGGCATAGCAAAATTCACTTAAAATGGGTGGCGAAAGCCAAACACACTCTGGCTAGGCTTATAAATGCCCTAGGGCAGATAGCCTAGTATGAACCTATGAACCTATGATAGATTGGCATTCTGTTTAGTTTGCAGGTAAAGCCTATAATGAGCTCTTAAAATAATGTAATCCTGTCCTTTATTACAAATATTGTCATATGCATTTCAATACCCAAGGCTTATATGTTATCTAGTTATGTAAGTATTCTCTGCATGGCAACAACAGAAAGGCTTTCAGTGTTGGCAATTCTTTAACAGTATGCTTATTAAAACCTACTTGCATCTTACAGTCTCAGGCAAGCTTACCAGATGGTCATTAAAGCACTGCTATTTAAACACAGAGCTACAGGCACTTTCTGAATAATAATAAACCTAAATCAACAGTATAAAAATATGACAGAAACCAGAACATTCTGTAAAATCAAGGACTGATGAAAAGCCATTGTAGTACTTGTGTCTACCTTGGATGGGGGGATAGTCTACACATTTACACTGCATAACTGCTCCTTGCCTTGACTGGACACATCCAGAGTCACTACATGGGGGAGTGGGGTGCAACAAGTATGTCACAATTTGAAATGTCTCTGGCTGACTGCGATGACCCTGACATTTGTCATACCTCTCAACCTCAGAGCAAGAAATCTGGACAAAGCCATACATAGAAGTGGGACAAAAATCCAAAAATAAGGACAATTTTTAAACATTGCTCTTATAAACTTAGAAAGATAATAGAATAGTAGGTCTTGTATTAGTATGAATATTCTGAAGGCTATGAAATCTGAAACTGAAATGTCTGTCATTATTTTCTAACTTCAGTCTTTAATGATTTGCCACTAATTTGCCAAAAAAAAAAAAAACACAGTTGTAGCAAAAATATTAAATAGCCACAGAATACAGCTGGGAACCTGTCAAAGAAGGGACACTTTTTAATATTAGTACTGCTAACTTGAACAGCTGACAAAATAAAAGAATCTACATGCATTTCTGAAATGAAAGTAATCTATAACTGATTATTACAGTTTTTCTTAATTGTAAACCCTCCATGTTTTCTTCCAAAATTGCCATTTTGCGGAGGGATTATTAGGGGAAGAGCTACATTTTGAGCCAAAAATCGGGGACAGTCGAGAGGTTTGGATATGCCTAATTCTATAAAGCAATTTATTTGCATGTACCTCTCAACCTGTTAATGCAGGAAATCTGGACAGGGCCAAATATATGGGGGAACATATAAACAGTATTAAAAATTGCTCTTGTATAAACTGAGACAGTTGATCAAACAGCAGGTCCTGCTTTAGCATGCATTTTTCTGAAGGTTATGAAGTTTGAAACTCGGTGTCTGTCATTATTTAGTGACTTCATTCCTAAATGATTTGACAGAAAACCACAAATTTTATGAGGAACAAATGAAAAATAAGAAGCAAAAATCTATTCATTCTGCAAAAATCTGGACAGTTGAGAGGTATAGTTCAGCCAGGGCTATCTGAGTTTGCTGCCCTTCCCACCTCATATAATCATGGTCGAATGGAGCTCCCCCCCCCCCCCTACAGCCATTCCAATGAACCATTACTTGGCTATTTCACCCCATATACCATAAACACTAATGTGCATACTGCTTTACTTCTGTGATGATTTGGACTTCATTTAAAAGTTTTATTTTGCATTTTACAGCACAAACACTAATAGATATCATATCTGCTAAACAAAGCAATGCAGTCTCACAATGAGAACAGAATTAGCATTAAAACTTCTCTGTCCTTGAAAACTCAATCACTGAAACAGCATTGAAATCCACATTCAAAGAAAATACATTTTGCCAGTGGCAGATTAACTTTGGGTTTGGGCTGTTTTCAAATCACAGGCCCCTTGCACACGAAACATACACATGCTCTTTCATACACCTTCCTGATTGTATTAAATTATATTCCTTGTACAATACAGGACAGTTTTAGAGGGTGTTTTAAATTTGTTTTGAAAATTTTCCAGTAAACAATGAAACAAAATGCATGCACCAGTAATGGCAAAACTGCCCAATTCAGAACACTTCCATCATAAAAGTCTACTGAAACTTCTACAGTCCACCAGTATCAGTACATATGCACAATCTCTGAAGTAAAATATCTAAATAATTCCACATTAAAGAGATCTGTAACTAATAAAGAGGTTGCTGCTAGCAAACAACTTTGTATTTCATTGTTTCATCTACAAATAAAGTGCCTGTTACCCTTGAGGAATAAATTGCCTATCTTACACTAAACAAAATGATAAACTAGCAATATTGCAAAAGGAAATGGATGGCAAACTGATAACAGGTTCATAGTTACTAGGTAGTTCGCCAAAAAGGAGTGCAGCATCCACCCCTTTTGCAACACAGTACAGTATCAGCAATGCATCTATCTACTGTGGGAGTAGAACCCACAGCCTTCTGCATCAAAAGCAAGTATACTACCTGTTGTGTTATTAACAATGCAAGCAGACTCAGCATAAGCAGCACTAAACTTTTGCTCCCCTGCTCCCCTGCAGCTCTCAGCTCCTTGTAAAATCTACTTACTCAGTTGTATCTCTGAACTTTCCAGCACAAAGAAATCTGGAAAAAGCCAAAGTGTATTGTGGGGGGGACAAAAGCCCCAAAACCAGGGACACATTTTAAACATTGCTTGTATAATGTTGGAAAGTTGCTAGAATAAAATGCTGTGTTACCACCATACATTTCACTGCCACGCCTTAAACCCAGGAACCTGTGCAAAACAGTCAGAACAGCATACCACTATGCCAAATCAGCTGTTTTGTGAAAGAGGAACACGGAAACTTAAATGGCTACCATTTAGTTAATTCAGTTCTCACCATAGCACAGCTGTCAACCTCTTAGAACAAAACACATGAACAAAGCCAATAATGGGTGAATACAGCCCCCAAACATTCAGTGAATTCAGTTCTCACCATAGCTCTCAACCTCTTAGCAAAAAAACACCCAGACAAAGTCAGTAATGGGGGAATATAGCCCCCAAAAATATTCAATGAATTCAGTTCTTACCATAGCTCTCAACCTTAGCACAAAACCTGGATGAAGCCAATAATGGGGGAATACAGTCCCAAAAATAGGGACAAATTTCAAATATCCATCTTATACACTTAGAAAATTGCTAGAATAAAAGTTTTGTGTTACCATGCACTTTCTGAAGAATATGAAGTCTGATATTCAAATGCGTGTCATTTTTAACATTTGTTAACCAGGAAAGTCTGACTTGGAACAAAAGCTAATTTTTAGCAGAGGCCCAGGGAGAAACACTCCAGACAGACACGTGTCTTTGTAAGATGGGAGGACACTAAAGTAAACAAAAACAGGGAAGGCATACAGACTCCACACAGAAGGTAAGGCACCCCAGCCAAGAATCAAACCAGAGAACATGTAGCTGTCAGGCAACAATGCTACCACTGCACCAATGCACTACCGGCTTTGCAAGGACACAAAAATACAGAAACCACAGATTTTATGAGGAACAGAACAAGTATGAGGGAAAAATCTGCAACAGTTTTACAAATGGTGGTGGGTAGGGAATTCAGGCTCTTGCCACCTGGGCCCAAGGTACAGGGTTCAAGCCTTATTCTCTACCCACCACCATGTAGTACCTGGGGCATTTTACACACAGACACAGACACACACACAGAGACACACACACACACACACACACACACACACACACACACAGACACAGACACACACACACACACCACCTGGGACTGGTCCGTTCATTGCAGCACTAAATCCTTCCATTGCTAGCTTAGTTCGTTGGAGCACTAAGTCTTTCCTTGCACTAGAAAGCCCCGCGAGATGTCCTTCCCCGACGAGACTCCCAGCCTGCCGACGTTGCAGTCTGAGTCCGATCCCTTTCCAGTGACAGTCTATGCAGTTACAACTGCATAGACTTCTGGGATCTCTGCACTTGAATGCTTCTTAGTCCAGACTGCTGCTGAGACAGTCTGCGCATGCTCCAGACTGGTTCAGCAGCAGTCTGGATATCGGAAATGCTGCTAGTGCGCATGCGCGAAGGTCCGCTACTTGCGATCATTTTTTTATTTCATTTTACTTTCTATTACTTTCTTTTTTTACAGCTGGGGGGGGCTGCAGTCCAATAGCACGGGCCGCCCCTGGATGTACCTCTTTTGGTTCATCTTTACTTCACCACTATTCTGGGTAAAGTCAATGCCTAGAAAATGTCTTAGCTTTCCCAAGTCTTTCATTTTTAATTTAGCTTTGAGCATTTCTTTTACATAGTTCAGGGATTCATTGTCACTAGCTGCTATAATGAGATCATCAACCCATATAATTAGGACAGTTTTCTCATTTTCAGCTTGTCTAGTGTACAGAAAGTGGTCTGCGGGGTTTTGGATAAAATTATTTTCATAAAGATAATCATGCAACATTTTGTTTCAGTTACTCCCTGATGGTTTCAATCCGTACAATGACTTATTCAGTTTACAAACCAAATTTTTCATCATTATTTGACTTCTTTTCAAAACCTTCAGGTTTCTCCATATACACCTCACAGTTGATAGGAGCATGTAAATAGGCCATTTGTACATCCATCTGGTGCAATTCTAAATCATACTGAGCTGCCATCTGCATTAGGCTTCATACAGATGTCATACTTGCAGTTGGTGCAAATGTTTCATTGTAGTCTATACCAGCAACTCGACTGTAGCCTTTAGCCACATATCTGGCTTTGTAAGTCTAGGTACTATCTACATTGTCTTTTACAGTGAAAACCCACCTACACCCCACTGCATTTTTATCTTCTGGCAGTGTGGTGAGTGTAAATGTGTTGTTTTCCTTTAAAGACTTTAGTTCCTCCTTCAAAGCTTTGACCCACTTCTCCGAGTTAGATGAAGTCATGGCTTCTTTAAAGCTCTGCAGTGTGTTGACTATGCAACATTAACTGTCACATAATCATCGTTTTCAGCTTTACACCCATAGTCCTTCAAGAGTAGTGCATATCCTGCCTTTCTTCTCCCTGTCTTATTTTTGTGTTTCCATCATTTATTATAAATTCATTGCATTTCTTTTGTGATTTGACGGTCAGCTTTTGATTCTGACTTGACATGCACACTTCTTCTGGTATTAAAATCTTCATCTATCACTTCTGGGTCTGTCTGAATCTGGCATTCAGCTACATTCTTAGTAATGAACTTGACTAACCTGTGTTTAAGGACCCTTCCTGTGTCAGGATAATAGACCAGATATGATGGGCTGTTTTATCATATTCTGACAAAAATCCCCTCATCACATCTTGGATCCAACTTCTTTTTATCTTGTTAGTATGCATAGCACACTGATCCAAATTCTCTCATCCTTGAAAGATCAGGTTTCTTTCCTGTTAACATAAAGAATGGGGTCTGTCCACATGCCTGTTGTAAGAAGTGTTGCGAATAAAAGCAGCAGTCATTACTGCACATGTCCACAACTCTTTAGGTAAGTTACTCTCTATCAACATACACCTTGCCGTTTCAAACACTGTTCCAGTTTCTCTTTGCTGTCCCATTCTGATGGGGTGAGTAAGTTGTTGATGTTTTGTGTCTTATAACATTTTTACTCAGGTGGTGCTGCAGTAGCGTGGTCGCCTCACAGTAAGACGCTGTCTTGTTTGATTCTCAGCTAAAGCGTCTTCTCTGTGGAGACATGCGTAAATGGGCATACCTTTGTTGAAGGTTGTGCGTTACAGCTGGCAACTTGGCACGTAAAAATCTACTGCAAATCATTAGCGGACCGGAGTTCCACTCTGGTGACCCCTAACCGGGAAAAGCTGAAAGACACAACAATTGAATGGAAGTCGTTTCACATGAACTCAGTGCCATTATCTGGTCTGATACACTTTACCCTCTCATAAGAGGCTGAATCTGCAATAAACCTTTCGGTCGCCTTGATTGTATCACTCTTGACTTTCAGAAAGTGGACAAATATTACACCTGCGTAGTCAGCAGTAAATGCTAAAGTGTACTTAAATCATTCATTTGCTGCTGGCTCATTTGGGCCGGCCAAATCACTATGGACTAGTTCAAACACAGCTTTTGCTCTTGCATCTGATTCTCTATTTCTGCTCTGGACAAATTTTCCTTGCATATAGGTTTCACAATCTAGGTTAGGTTTTTCAACTTTACCTTTAATTTTCATTCCTTTTACCACTTTCTCTAAATTACAGTGACCAAGCATTTTATGCCATGCTTGAATGTCATAACAGCTCTGAGATGCATCATAATGCATCTCATCTTCTTTTTCTTCATCACGTGTCTAAATAATAGTCTATCATTCAATTATGTCAAACATGGTGCCATTTTTATAGATGAGTTGGTCCTTTCCTTGTTTAAAGTTGATTGAGGCCCCTTTGGACGTTGCTGCCTTAACAGAAAAAATGCTTTGTGGTTACATCGGGATATACAGCACCAGAGTCATCATGTTTACTTTGCTCCCCTCTGTGTTTAGCAACCATACCTCCACATTACCTCTCTTCTGTGTGACCACACAGGTTCTAGTCCCGTCAGCCAATTCCACAATGTGCTCTTCCATTTGGAAAGTTGCATCAAAGTGTTTAAACTTTTTCAGGTCGTTAATTATGTGTGACGTGGCACCAGTGTCCACCATTAATCCTTTCTGTTTTAATTCCCGAATTTGATGCTCATTCATTCTGAAGATAAACGTTGTGATCATCCGCGTCAGTTGCTTGTTTCACATAATCTTTCTTCCTTCATCTACAGTTACTGTCCCTGTGGCTAGAGTTTTTGCACAAACTACACCACTGTCTCTGGCCTTTATATTTTCTCCATCATTCTCGTGCCTTGTGTCCCTTTTGGCCACAGCTACAGCATATAATCGCTGCCCTTACTCCTTCCCAAAGGCCACTCGCTTTCATCAAGTTATCATTACTTATGTTGGCATTGAATTTCTCGGTATGTTCATAGCTTCTCAGCCTTGTTTTGAACTCACCAAAGCTCAACTTATCATCTTGCGTGATGTGAACTTTATAAGTTTCAGGCAGACCTTTCAGAATCATTGCAATTAGTAATCCATCACTGAGCTTTTCCCCAGAATTTCTAAGTGCCGTAATGGCAGTTTCAGTCCTAATAATGTAGTCTGTGACACTTTCACTGGCGGCCTTCTGAAGGCTTGGTAATTTGGTGCATAGGCTAATTACCTGTGGCTTCCCTTTCCCGGCATAATGGTCTCTCAGGATCTGAAGCGCTTTTCTACCATCATCTGCGGCTTCTCTCATGATGAGGGACAAACTTTTGTCCAAGAACTGTATTAGTTCTGCATATGCCTCCTCATTTTTCTCATCGTCACCTTCCTCCTTATTCTCGTCATCCTCTGCGTCCTGCTGCACATTTCGCAAAATGGCGTCTTTCAGTGATAGCAAATGCAGGTGTCCCAAAAACTTGGTCTCCCATAACTCGTAATTCTTTTCAACTCCATCAAAACATAGTCTATGCCATCGGCTTCCTACTTCCCTCCTGATCCCATAACCTGTTGGTGGTATCATCTTAAGGGCAAGAAAGTCGGGCTAAACATACATGTACAGAGGAAAATAAACACACATGAAGGCAATCAATTTGGTTAAAAATGGAAGAGGGGAACAACCCTTGCTTCCTTTATTATAAAGCACATGGTCACATGACCTCTCGACCTTTCCACACCAATGACGTCAGTGTAAGAGCACACATAGGATCATTCACTCTCTTTTATTATCAGCCAACACAGAGTTACAGGCCAGACCTCTGAGCTTCTTCAGTTATCCATATCTGTTCAATCACATGGAGCATTTAACTGGTGAAAATGCATTAAACAAACTGTTCAGCATCCTCAGGTAAAAGGTGGAGATGGCAAATGTGTTCCAAATCTGTCCATTTTCTGGGCCCCCATAATCTAGCACACTGGCAGTGTGATTCAGCAGTATAAACACATTTCCAGGATCAAGCCCTTTATCCCTTAAGTCGGTGCCTCAGTTGTAGACAACACTAGTCTCTTCCCTCCAGTTGTAATGCATAACCTAGGCTCTCTTCTCACCTTTATTACTGCAACACCCTGTACCCTGAACTTTTGACATAGACTGACTGGCTCCCACTAGTACAAAACTTCATAGCCACACTACCTACTGGTAACTTGCAGGGACGTCGGGAGGCATATGCACTGTACTGATTTCAGTACAACTTCTTTAGAAGAGGGGGTAGCTTTTTATAAAAAAAAAAAGTACATTTTTTTTTGAAGAGCGTAGCTTCCTTTAAGGAACATACCAGCCAGTATTCTGCTCACGTCATGTCCGGCTGGCTGCGAGCGGGAAATATGCAGTAGTGAAAGATAATCACTGCGAGTAGGAAATGTGAGGTTGTAGTGAGTGGAAGGCAATCGCGAATGGAGTATTGTTGTGGTGTGTGTGTGTGTGTGTGTGTGTGTGTGTGTGTGTGTGTGTGTGTGTGAATGCCCCCACATAATACACCTGCTGGCTATAGGTGTTCAGGATCAAATCCTGTACCTTTGCTTCAGGGTAAGAAGAGCCTAAAGTCCCTAACCACCACCATTTCTGAACTTTGTTCAGATTTGTTGTTTTTCTAACAGTTGTGAGCTATGGTGAGAAGTGAGAACTGAAGTTGTATTTCCCCCATTATTGTTTTTGTTGTTTGTCCAAGTTTTTTGTGCTAAGGTGTGAAGTGAGAACTGCATTTGTATTCCCTCATTATTGGCTTTGTTTGTCCAGGTTTTTTGTGCTAAGAGGTTGAGAGCTATCTAAATGATAGCCATTAAGTTTCAGTCTTCCTATCTTTCAAACTGCTGATTTAGCATAGTGGTATGTTGCACTGACTGTAGTGCATATGGTTCTGGGTTCAAGACATGCATGGTGATAACACAGCATTTTATTCTAGCAACTTTCCAAAATTATACAAGCAATGTTTAAAATGTGTCCCTGGTTTTTGGGCTTTTGTCCCCAATAAATGTTGGCTTTTTCCAGATTTCTTGTGCTGCAAAGTTTAGAGATACAGCTGAGTGTCGACATTTTACAAGGAGCTGAGAGCTGCAGGGGAATTAAAGTTTAGTGCTGCTTATGCTGAGTCTGCTTGTACTGTTAATAGTACAACAGGTAGTGTACTTGCTTTTGATGCAGAAGGCTGTGGGTTCTTCTCCCACAGTAGGTAGATGCATTGCTGATACTATACTGTGTTGTAAAGGGGTGTTTGCTGTAATCCATTTTGGCGAAGATATCTAGTAGTAACTATGAACCTGTTATCAGTTTGCCATCCATTCCCTGTTGCAATATTACTAGCGTATCATTGTTTTTAATGCAACATAGGCACTTTATTCCTCAAGGGCAACAGGCACTTTATTTGTAGATGAAACCATGAAATATAAAGCCTCTTCATTAGTTACAGACTTCTTTAATGTGTAATTATGTAGATGGCTTTTACTAGTTCATAGATTGTGCATATTTACCGATACTGGTAGACTGTAGAAGTTTGAGAAGACTTTTATGATGGAAATGTTATGAATTGGGCTGTTTAGTCATTACTGGTGCATGCATTTTGTTTCATTGTTTACTGGAAAAATGTTCAAAACAATAAATTTAAAACGCTACTGTATTGTACAAGGAATATAATTTAATACAATCTGGAAGGTGTATCAAAGAGCACTTGTATGTTTCATGTGCAAGGGGCCTATGATTTGAAAACAGCTCAAGGTTAATCTTCATCTGCCACTGGCAAAATGTATTTTCTTTGAATGTGGGTTTCAATGCTGTTTCAATGAATGTGAGTTTCAAGGGCAGAGAAGTTTTAATGCTAAGTCTAGTTTCATTGTGAGACTGCATTGCTTTGTTTAGCAGATATTTATTGGTGTTTGTGCTGTAAAATGCAAAATAAAACTTTTCTAGCAAATCATTTAGGAATGAAGTCCCTAAATAATGACCGACGTGAAGTTCCAGACGTCATAATCTTCAGAAAAATGCACGCTAAAGCAAGATCTGATATTCTATCAACTGTCTTGTTTATACAAGATCAATTTTTAGTACTGTTTGCATGTTCCCCAAATATATTTGGCCTTGTCCAGATTTCCTGCATTAAGAGGTTGAGAGGTATGTGCAAATAAATCGCTTTATAGAATTAGGAATATCCAAACCTCTCAACTGTCCCCAATTCTGGCTCAAAATGTTGCTCTCCCCCTAATAATCTCTCCGCAAAATAGCAATTTTGGAAGAAAACGTGGAGGGTTTACTATTATAAATAACTGTAATGATCAGAGTTATACATTACTTTTATTTCAATAATGTATGTAGATTCTCTAATTTTGTCAGCTGCTCAAGTGAACAGTGCTCATATTAAAATGGTGTCCCTTCTTTGACAGGTTCCCAGCTGTATTGTCTGGCAATTTTATATTTTTGCATCACATTTTGGTCAGTTTTTCATAAAATTGCGGTTTTCTGGCAAATGACTAGCAAATTGTTAAAGACTGAAGTTAGAAAATAATGGCAGACATTTGAGTTTCAGATCTCATACCTTTCAGAAAATTCGTACTAATGCAAGACCTATTCGCAATATTTAAAAAAATTTCCTTATTTTTGGGCCTTTGCCTCAGTTTTATTTATGAGTTTGTTGTTCTAAGAGGTTAAGAGGTGTGTGTGTGTGTGTGTGTGTGTGTGTGTGTGTGTGTGTGTGTGTGTGTGTGTGTGTGTGTGTGTGTGTGTGTGTGAGGTAGGTAGGTAGCATACCTCTCAACTGCCCAAATTTTGCAGAATGTCCAGATTTTTGCCCCATAGTCTGTTCCTCATAAATTTTGTGATTTTTCTAGGAAAATCATTTAAGAGTGAAGTTGCTAAATAATGACAGACATTTGAGTTTCAGACTTCGTGTCCTTTAGAAAAATCCATACTAGCACAAATCCTGTTATTCTAGCAACTTTCTCATACTAGCACAAATCCTGTTATTCTAACAACTTTCTAAGTTCACAAGAGCATTATTTAATACCGGTCCATGTTAATTTTAGGCTTTGTCCATATTTCTTGCACTAAGAGGTAGGTGGGGGAGGGGTGTGTGAATGAAACACCCTAGTTAGGGGTAGCAGGTGGTTAGTAATTTACTCAAGCTCAAAACCTGTACCTTAGTTACAGAAAACAAAAGCATGAATCCTCTACCCCAACTGCCATGCTGCATTTTTCAAAGAACTGACTGTTCATTTCAATTCAAGGAACCGAGTTTGAGTGAATCTATATTATATTACTGAAGAGGCATTACAGCGAATGCTTCTTCACTGACACTAAAAGAGCGAACCGTGAATTACGAGAATGGCCGTAGCTTGGCTGGGGAGGGGGGTAGCAGTTTGAGAGCTGTGAGTACAAATTTGAAAATCCTAGCTACACCCCTGGTACCTTGTTACCATCTGATGTCAGTTCTTCTGAGCCTCCTTTAATTCCCACCGTGTTTCTGCATCATCTGTAAGATCCTTGTGTTAAAGGAGTTTGTCCTTACACAACTTTGGTCCTTCTTACCCAAGGAAGCTTATATTACTGGACTGCCAACCTAGGACATTGTGCTTAGCCTTCCAAAGGTTTATTTATTGATAACTGACTACCAGGAAAGTCTGACTGGGTAGGAGCCCATTTTCAGTGAAGGCCTAGGGAGAAAAGCTCCAAAGTATTATAAAACATTTTAAGAACAGTACATTTTACAGTCTTAAAATACAAAAAACAACTACAGTTTAAATAATTATACCAAATTAGACATGGCATGAAAACATTGGTTAAGAATGCAAGTTATAGGATAATGATTTAATAGTCATTTGAAATTTAAGCCAGTTTAGAGAGAAATTAAAGGTGAGTTAGTATAATACAAACAGGAATTGCAACACTAAGTGAAAGAAAAGCAGGCTTATGCTATATTTAAAGAGAAAGCCAGAGGAAAGAAATTGCTAGAAGTAAGATGATGAGTAAACAAAAAGTAAGGAAATGTAAGGTATGAATAGGATTTGTCAACATTTAGGGATATAGTTTATTCTGGTGTTGAGCAAGAACAGAGTCAGCTTTTGGCTAGGAAGTCTTTTGGAATGGTTTTGAAAGATGGGAGGGTATTGACCTGATGGACACAGGAAAGGAGTTCCACGCCATACCAACATGGCAGGAGTACAGACAATGCCCAGCAGATCAGGGGTTTATGTCACTGGACTGTAATGACCAACTGGGAACATAGTTGTGCAAGATGTTATTTGGTGCTGGACAAGCACATGGATTCTAGATGATTTTATATATGGTAACAAGCTGCATGTATACATTAGCTTCTAATCAATTTAGGCTTTTTAGTGCTATACAGTGGTGGGTTCTGAAAGGGGTCTTTGCTGCAAATTTAGTAACTTTGTTATAGCAGTACTCAAGTTTTAATTTTTGCGAAGCTTGAAGGCCAGATTATAACAAGAATAAGTTTATAGCCAATAATAAAGCAATTAGCAGATGGGTACAAAAGTAGAACAGGTTTTCTTTCATTTCCTGAACACAGAAAACTGTCAGCCAGCATATCTAAGTACCTGGCATATACAGTGTAAACTATTGGTCAGTGGTGGGTCTACATGTGTTTGTTTTTTCAACTTCTCACTTGTGGAATCTATTTTCACAGTTGCTGCAGAAAGAGCTCCTCATTAACTGCCTCCTGCAGATCCCTAAAGACCACTTTTGAGTTAGAAATTGATAAAGCGTGGGGTCCATTCAATATTGAGCCTTTTTTAAGGAATGCCCAAAATCCACCTACTTAGCTCATTTCAGTATATTGCATGGAGCTGTACTTTACAGGAGAAATGGTCAGTAAAATGTTTCAGGTTATGCACGTTTGATTTTTATGATAACATTTTATTACTTATTTGTTTTACGTTATCTTTATACATGTTTACCATTGTTAAATATGAACTGTTCTAAAGCACCCAAATAAAGTCTGTAGTTGAAGTTCAAAAAAGAACAATTTTAACGTTTGTGAAGCTGAAAAAATGAAGTTCATTACTAGCTAGGAAAACAAAAAACACAATGAAATGTTTATACTGCAGAGGTCCCAATTAAATTCAGTAACATGTCAAATGATTATTTTAGTTACCAATTACTTTTGGACTTGGGTAAACAAACCTTAAGGTAAACAAAAGCAATTTCAGCAAACAAAGAAATGATAGCGCCTCGCTTGTATAAATGCTACTCAAAGCACTTTGGCCTCAGGCAGCTTCTGTTAATGGGGCTTTGAGGTCCCAGCATAATCTGTCTCCTACAGCAAAGTTACTTTGGGAATCTCCTAATTACCTACAAAACACACATACATACACATGCACACGAGAGAGAGACAGAGAAAATTCTTGAGTATGCTCTCGCAATTGCAACTAAATAAATATTGGTCTACAAGGATAGACTTCAAGTAAACACAAGGATCTGTATCATGGTTTTACGGTCATAGATTTCTTGAGTGCTAAATATACTCACTGTATAGAACGAAAGTGTTTAATTTTAAATATGCAGTCAGTTGCTCTATATATGTATGCACACAAATGCATACTAGTTCATGCAAATTGTTTAGTTTTTGACAATAAACCTTGGTTAGTAAAAACAAAACTAAAATGAACATTGGTAAGATTTTAGTAAGCAGTCTTCATAGCTAAAGGGCTTGTGACACCTTAAATTAAGACAAACCCTTAAACTTTCAATTCATGCCACCTTTAAGACTTCTGGAAGGCAAATGCAAACATCTACACAAAACCTAGAATGTCTTTACATGTGGCCTGAATTAAGACACTCAGTAATCTCAAACAAGAACAGCTGTCAATCTTGTACATTAAGATGAAACTTCAAATCAAAGTAAACAGAACCTGTCGTCAACCCATTACCTAATATACTGTATATCTGATGGTTACTCTAAGACAAGAAGTTGCCTGTGATATTTAAAAGTTAGTGTGGATACTTCTATGCAATACTGCCCCTAATCATCCATTTACTGCATTCTGTACATTATTTTAATTTATTTATGCTCCTGTTTACCAGGTTAGTCTCATTGGCCAATGATCCCTTTTTATGGGAGACCAGAATTTCATACTCACTAGGGGAAATTTGGCCAAGGCACCCTACCAGTTTTCCTTTGATAAGGGTCATGGGATCCTTTACATCCATCTGAAGCAAAGGGACCTCAGTTTAATGTCTCATCCAAAGAATAGCAAACTCGGGAGTGCACCACCACCACCCCTGCCCTTATGCTGTACTGCAGCATCAGTGTTGTGGTCTACGTCCACCCATTTCATTTTGAAGTCTACTAGCAAAGGATACTGCCCAGTCGGAGTTAAACAGGTCACTGAAAGGCAGGCAAGTAAAAAGGAATCGTCCTCACAACAAATAGATCAAAATAGGAGTTACTGGTGAATATAGATGCAGCAGTGAAAGATAGGGAAATACTCTAGTGAGCATTTGAAAAGGGTCCTTTAACCAGCTCACTTACCTGGTCAACAAACTTTAAACAAAATAAGGAGGAGACCCGGGGTGTTAACTGCATCTGTATGGACAACAGGGAGCAGAAGTAGAGAGCTGTGGCAGCAGCTAACAGATTGCTAATGTATATTCTCAGGATGTCCATTTCTAGAAGCAAAGACGCAATGTTTCTAATCTGCAGGGTCTTGGTCACACCACACCTTGAATACAGTGTGCAGTTCTGGAAGCCTTATACGGAAAACAACATCAGTGTGCAGAAGAACTCCAGAAAACCAGAAGGGACAAAGGGACCAGATACTGGTGCACAAAACCATGCCAGGGAGATGTTAAGTGGGTCATTCTGAGCAGGAAGGACAATGGGAAAAGAAGGAACAGGTGCACAAGACTGGAGGGGCCAACTACTCCCTGAATGTAGAGGGGACAATATATTCATCCTGAAGAATGAAAGTCAGAGACCAGAAGTACTTTTTTAACAGAGTTGTGGATTTATGAAGTGAGAATCCAGAAGGTATTCAAAAGGGCACAACAGACATCCTTATTGTACGTCTCAGTCACTAACTTTATATTCATATTATGAGAAAACAGAACTTATTTACATAAAAAGAATATAATTTTTATCAAACATGACAGATGGTCTTTGACTTACTCAATCTGCACTCCAAAGGGCTAAAAGTACAGTTGTGTACACGTACCATAAATGTAGATGTTAGAGTGTATTCACTGTTGCAGCCATTACATTTGAGTAATCTACTGGCAGGTTATCTTCGGTCGGCCTGAATAACAAAGTCTTGGGTCCTGCATCAGTTGCGGTCTCCTCTTCCATGACGTTAGGTCATCAGGGGTATAAAACATGCAGCCGATGCTATTTTCATCAGTTTATCTTGCCCAGGATGTCAGGTGCCCCCCAAATGGGGAGCAAAAATATATCAATAAACCGTAAATATATAAATGCACCTTAGAAACAAAAAAAAATACCTTCAACTAAAAGCAAATACACCACAAAGGCTTTTGAGTATAGTGAAGGAAAGAAAAGGTATAGAATGGGGGAAGGTGGGTGGGTAACCCGGACTGCAACAGTGAATACACTTGAACATCTACATTTATGGTTAGTGTACACAGCTCTACTATGTTCTTAGTGTTTCACTGTTGCAGTCATTACATTTGGGTAGAATCCCAAAGCTAAGGATGGGAGGATGGAACTAAACAGCATTAGGAGCAACTATAAGGCCCTGCAGGACTGCAGTGGCAAAGCCTGCCCTGGATTTAGAGAAGAGAGGTAAATGGTAATGCTTTGTGAATGTATGAAGAGAGCTCCAAGTAGCAACTTCTAGAATGTCTTTGGTTGGGATCCCTCTGAGAAAAGCTGCTGAAGTAGAGGCAGCCCTGGTGGAATGGATCTGATCCCCTTGGGCACAGGGTTACAATGGTGCAAATAGCAGAAACTAATGCAGTGGCTTATCCATTTAGAAATGGCCTGCTTTGATATAGCCTTCCCCTCTGATCCTGCAGCAAATGCTACCAGTAGTTGCTCAGACTTTCTTAGAGATTTTGTCCTGTTTACGTAGAATCTTGGTTGTCTGTGTACATCCAATGAATGCAGAATCTGCTCCCCCTTGTTCTGCGGATTTGGGAAAAAAGTTGGCAGGTGAGTGGTCTGGTTAAGGCCACATTGGATACCACCTTGGCATAAAAAGTATTGGTCCTGAGGGCCACCCTGTCCGGGTAAAATATAATGAAAGTCTCCACTGCCATGAGAGCCTGTAGCTCTGAAACCCTTCTAGCAGAAGTGACTGCCAAAAGAAAAGCTGTCTTCCAAGATAGAAATTTTATATCCGCAGTAGCTGCTGGTTCAAAAGGAGGCAGGTTGAGTTTTTCCAGCAGAAAATTGAGGTCCCATGCAGGAGTTGGTGCTCTCCTGGGAGGCCTTAAAATTTTGGCCCCTCTGATATACTGTAATTTTGGCCCCTCTGATATACTGTTTTAGCAGTGGATGAGAAAAGAGAGGAGGCTCTGTGTTGTAATGAGCCGAGATGGCAGAGGCATGGATTTTTATTGAAGAAAAAGATAGGCCCTTGTCAAGCATCTCCGTTAAGTATTGTAAAATCTGAGGAATATTGGGCTTTGCTGTGTCTATTCCTTGTGCTTGGTTCCAAGCACAGAATCTCTTCCATTTATCAGCATAAGATTTTCTAGTACTAGGCCTTCTGGCTTCCAAAATGACATCCATCACAGGTTTACTGAGAGATGTGGTTTGAATAATTCATTGATTAGCCATGCTGCAAGATTCAGAGTTTGGAGCTGAGTGTGCAGAATTTGATAGTTCTGCTGAGACAGTAGATGAGGTGTTTGAGACAAGTACCACGGAGGAAGGTGTGACATATTCCTTAGAAGTGGGTACCAGTGTTGGCGAGGCCAGTCCAGAGCAATTAGAATCATTTTCATTTTTTTCTGTCTGACTTTTAGTAAGACCTTGGAGAGTAGAGGCAGAGGGGGAAAGGCATAGACTGATAGGTTTTTCCAGCTGAAGGATAGAGCATCCACTTTCCATGCTTTTTTGTGAGGAGTTCTTATGCAGAATTTGTCCAAATGATAGAAATGGGAAAGCCCAGACATAGATCTATTCGCCTCTCCCCAAAACTGTGTTAACAAGCTGAAGATTTGTGGATCCAGTTTCCATTTGTGCGGGTCCATAAGATTTCTGCTTAGGTTGTCTGCCAGAATATTTTGCTTTCCTGGCAGGAATTGAGCTTGAAGATGTATTTGGTAAGTCAAGGCTGTGTTCCACATGGCCATGGCTAGTCTGCAAAGGAGGTAGGAATGGGTACCCCCCTGCTTGTTTGTACCACATAACTGTGGTGTTGTCCGTCTTTATCAGTAGTTGTCCTGGATGAAGCAAGTCCTTGAAGGCTGTCAGAGCATTCTGAACAGCTAGCATTTCTTTCTGGTTGATATGCAGATGCATTTGGTTTGGGCTCCATTTGCCCTGAATGCATCTCCCTGCCAGGTGGGCCCCCCAAGCATAGTCAGATCTGTAGTTAGGGTTGGGGTGGCAAGGGGTAGAGTGAATGACAGTCCCTTGTTTTGGTGACATGCCTCTGCCCATCAAAGAAACTCCTGTTGTAGGCAGGGAATGAGAGGAATCATTGTTTCCAGGCTGTGACAATATTGACTCCATACACTTTTTAGGTACCATTGAAATTTCCTCATATGCAGTCTCGCATATGGAATTAGTAGAATGCAAGATGCCATGAACCCCAAAACCTGCAGAATTTGTCTTGCAGATAACTGGGTTTTTGTTGCCATTTGTTTGAAGTATGTTGTCAATTGCATTTGCTTGTCTGGCGTGTGGTAAACCATCTGGGCAGTTGTATTCAAGTTTGCACCCAGGAATGTAATTATTTGACAGGGTACAAGTTGTGAATTCTTTTCATTTATGGTGTACCCTTGGCATGCTAGAAGCCTTTTTACAAACGCCAGATGTTGAAGAAGAGTGTCCCTGTCCTGTGCCTGACTGAGACAATCGTCCAGATAAGGATAAATTTGAATGTTTCTTTGTCTGCAGAATGCAATTACTGGTGCCAGGCACTTGACCCAGGGCGCAGTAGATAAGCCAAAGGGCAGTGCAGAGAATTGGTAATGCAAAAAACATGCTTTGAGGCGAAGGTATCTTCTGCAAGATTCCCTTATTGGGATATGCAGGTATGCCGCTTAAGTCTAGAGTTACTAACCAAGCATTCTTGCCTAGCCTAGGCAGTAGCTGTTGTAAAGTCAGCATTTTGAATTTTGGAATGTCCAGGAACGTGTTCAGAATCAATAAGCCCAGTATTGGACACCATGAATTGTCTTTTCTGGGTACCAGGAAAAGTCTTGAATAAAACCCTTGTCCTTTTTCCTTTTCTGGTACTGGTTGAATAGCCCCCATATCCATGAGGGACATGACTTGTTTCTAGGCCTCTGCCCACTGGTTTTGTGGCAGATCCGGCCATCCGTTTGGAACTGGAAAAGTATGGAAATGAAATCTGTACCCCTGGGATACCATGTTTAATATCAACTTATCCTGGTTAATTAACTGCCAATTTTGAGCATGAAGTGCTAGTTTTCCCCCCAAGGGGGCTGCCAAAAGATAAGTGCTTGGAGATGGTAGACGGAAGTCATTGAGACTACTTACTGTAGGGTTGTGCTTTGTTACCTCCAGATTTGGAGGTGGAGGCACCCCACTGCTTTGACCTGCAAGATCCCTGTGATGGATATCTGGAGCCTTTTGAGTGCCTGGGTTTGCCCTGAGTAGCTCTGTTGGACACAGGAAAGGACCAATTTTTAGTAGGCCAGTGCCTACTGAACCTGGGTGGCTGCACTTGCAAGAAATCTTTTACAGTTTGTATAGATTTAGCTTTGTCTTCCATTTTCTTTAAATCTTCTTCTTCTGCCTTATTACCAAAGTATCATGCTGCAAAGTGGCATCCAGCAATTTAGATTTAACATGATCAGACCGATTTTGCTCCTTGAGCCAGGCATGCCTTCTTATCACAGATCCAGTAACGCCGGCCCTACAAGAGGCCTCCAAAGAATCAAAACCACATTGCAAAGTATGCTTTCCAACCTGTTCTGCTGAATGCAATAAATCCTGTAACTCTATTTTCCACACAATCAGAAATCAACATAATTTTCTGTTTCAGTAAGCCCATAATATACTGTTGATATTTAAGCATATGAAACTGGCAGTTTATAGCCCTGATCGCCAAGACTGCACAAGTATAAACCTTCTTTCCCCCATCTATCCAGCGCCCTGGAATCTCTATCAGAAGGGGTAGGCTTTTAGGCTGTAGAAGCCTTAACACCCTTGGAACCCTGAGAAATAGTCTCAGGATCAGCAGCAGGATATTTGAAAAGAAATTTGTGGGAGTCAGGAACCCTGTAATATCTGTCTGGCTTACTAGGAGCCGGAGGCAGGAAATCAGAAGCCATGCTTGATTCCGAGAACACATAATCAACAATGTCTAATACAGGAGGTATTGCCAAATGCCTATACTGAGGTAGAAGGAGGAAATCCCTAAGCCTCTTTTTAGATTCAGAGAAGTCCTGACTCTCCCAGTGAAAATGTTCCCTTAAAGTATGCAAAGTCTCTCCAAAAGAATAATCCTCAGGAGGAGATGCAGATGGGATGGACCCCTCTGCATCAGAGTCCTCATAAGGTGGAAAGTACAGTTTTGTACCTACCATAAATGTAGATGTCCGAACTGGATAGCATCTGCAGTCATAACAAGTGGGTTGTCCTGCCGTCAGGCAGCCCTGCAGTCGGCCGGATTCCAAAGTCCGGTCCGCTTCGCTGATGTCGCACTCCACCCGACGTCATCTCTGGTCGTCTTCGGGTATAAAAGCATCAGCCGAAGCCATTTTCCTCAGTGTTTCTTGCCCCAGATGCCAGTAGCCCTCTTGCAGGCTAAAATTTGGATAGATGCCAATGTTTCCAAATAGATAGAGGTAAACACAACAATAAGCATGTATGTACATATATACAAACAAATACACCATAAAAGACTCCCCCCCAACAGCTAGCTATTAGGAGGGTAAACACCCTAGGAGTACCACAGAGGGAAGGAGGGAGGGTAATCCTGACTGCAGATGCTATCCAGTTCGGACATCTACATTTATGGTAGGTACAAAACTGTACTATGTCCTTCATGGATGCATCTGCAGTCATAACAAGTGGGTAGAATACCATAGCCAACTAGTGGAGGAGGATAAAAGTAGATTATGGTGTGTTTAGGATCCCTTGCAGTACAGCAGTGGCAAACCCTGCTCGGGATCTGGAATATAGAGGCAAATTATAATGCTTGGCAAATGTATGCACGGAGGTCCAAGTAGCCGCCTCAATAATGTCTTTGGTTGCCACTCCTCGTAAGAAGGCTGTGGTAGTGGCTGTTGCCCTTGTAGAATGAGGTCTTATGTTCAGTGGAATTGGTTTTCCATGGAAGGAGTAACAGTATCGTATGCAATTTCCTATCCATTTGGAGATTGTCTGTTTGGAAATAGCTTTTCCTTCCCTTCCTGTTGCATAGGCTACAAAAAGTTGGTCAGTCTTTCTGCTATTTTTTCTTCTGTCCAAGTAGTAGCGTAGCTGTCTATGTACATCCAAGGTATGCAGTATTCTTTCCCCTCTGTTTTGTGGGTTGGGAAAGAAGGTAGGTAGGTGGATTGCCTGGTTTAAAGACACTCTGGATACCACCTTGGGCATAAATGTAGGATTAGTCCTCATGGACACTCTATCTTGGTGGAAGATTAGGAAGGGTTGCACTGCCATTAAGGCCTGTAGTTCTGAAACCCTCCTTGCTGAAGTAATTGCCAGTAGGAAAGCAGTTTTCCATGACAGGTGTTGTAGGTCTGCAGTTGCTGCTGGTTCAAAGGGTGATAGTGTCAACTTTTCTAGCACAAAGTTTAAATCCCAAGCTGGTAATGGTGGTTTCCTTGGAGGTTTTACATTCTTAATTCCTCTGAGGAACTGCCTGAGCAATGGGTGCGAAAAACAGGTGGATCAAAGCTGTATTCTGCTGAAATAGCTGATGCATGTATCTTGATGGAGGAGTAGGACAGGCCTGAATGAAGAAGTTCGCCAGATACTCCAGAATGTTAGGCATATCTATGTTTGACACATCTTTTCCTCTTTCCGTACTCCAAATGACAAACCTTTTCCATTTTCCAGCATAGTTCCTTCTTGTTGAAGGTCTGCGTGCTTCAAGAATAATGTCTTTAACTCTTTGGGAAAGTTCTGGATTAGCTGCTGCTATGTGATGTTCCATGCAGTCAGTTGCAGGGTTTTTAGGTTCGGATGTATGATGCTGTAGTTGTTCTGAGTTAACATCAAAGGCATCAGGGTATTGGCCACATATTGTTCCGAGACATGCTCTTCAGTAGTGGGTACCAGTGTTGTCTTGGCCAGTTTGGAGCTATCAGGATTATCCTTGGACGTTCTTCCTTGATTTTTAGTAGTACCTTGTGTATCAAGGAAGAGGTGGGAATGCATATGCTGTTAGGCCTTTCCAGTTGAAGGAGAGTGAGTCCACTTTCCATGCTAGTGGGTGGAATGTCCTTGTGCAGAATTTTTGAGCTGGTGATTGAGAGGTGATGCGAAAAGGTCTATCTGTGGCATTCCCCATTTCTTTGAGATGGTCTTGAAGATGTCTGGGTGCAGCTTCCATTCGTGGGCATCCGGTGGTTCTGCTTAATATGTCTGCTAGAGTATTGTCTTTCCCGGTACAAATATTGCCTGTAACTGAATGTTGTAGCTGAGTGCCAGGGTCCACAGCTCCAAGGTCATTCTGCATAGGGGTATGAATGAGTGCCTCCCTGTTTGTTGATGTACCACATGACTGTGGTGTTGTCTGTCCTTATCATCAACTGGCCCTCTTTGAGAAATGGTTTGAACTTTTGGAT
This sequence comes from Protopterus annectens, assembly GCF_019279795.1. Taxonomy (NCBI): domain Eukaryota; kingdom Metazoa; phylum Chordata; order Ceratodontiformes; family Protopteridae; genus Protopterus; species Protopterus annectens. The sequence goes on from NC_056741.1 coordinate 360,975,862, forward strand.
TGCCAGTTTTACTGCCAGCATTTCTTTTAGATTGATGTGCAGGTGAAGTTGATCCTGTGTCCACAATCCTTGCACGCATTTGTCCAGCATGTGTGCCCCCATCCTAGGTCTGAAGCGTCTGTTGTGATGGTCTGGCTTGGTTGACATCTGCGAAAGGGTAGGCCTGGGTTTGACTGGCATGCCTGAGCCCACCATAGGAACTCCTGTTTTAAGCATGGAATTAGTGGGATTTCTGTTTCTAGGCTGTGTCTGTGTTGGGACCATAAATTCTTTAGGTACCATTGTAGTTTCCTCATATGTAGTCTGGCAAATGGGACCAAGATTATGCATGATGCCATGAAGCCCAAAGCCTGCAGAACTTTTCTTGCTGTTAACTTGTTCAGTTTTGTTAGTGCCAAGAAGTAAAGAGGAAGTTCTTTTTGTTTTTCTGTAGTCAGGAATGCCATTTGTTGTACTGTGTCCAATTCCGCGCCCAAGAATGTCCTTGTTTGGGATGGTATCAGCCTTGACTTTTGTAGGTTGACTGTGTATCCCAGTCCTTGTAGCAAGTGAATGACCCTTTGTAAATCTGTTGTCAGCTTGCTTTTGTTGTCCCCTTGTAGCAGGCAGTCGTCCAGGTATGGGTAAATTTGAATTCCCTGTAGTCTGCAATGGGTGATTACTGATGCCAGGCATTTTGTGAATACTCTGGGCGCAGTAGATAAGCCAAAGGGCAATGCTGAGAATTGATAGTGCTCTGATCCTGCAAGAAATCTGAGGTATCTTCTGCAGATTGGTCGAATGGGGACGTGCAGTTATGCCTCCTTGAGATCTAGAGTTACCAGCCAAGACTCCTTGCCCAGCATGGGAAGAAGTTGCTGTAGGGTCAGCATTTTGAATTTTGGGACAATGATGTAAGTATTTAAGGTGGACAGGTCGAGAATTGGTCTCCAACTTTTTCCTTTCTTGGAACTAGGAATAGTCTGGAATAGAACCCCTTTCCTTGTTCTGCTGTTGGCACTCTTTCCACAGCTCTCATGTTTGCTAACTCCATTATCTGGCGTAGAGCCTCTGTTTTTGATTTGGAGGTAGATTTGGCATTCCCTTTTACTGGTAAAGTGTGGAAGTGAAACCGTAACCTTGATCTATGGTTTGTAAAATCCACTTGTCTTTTGTTATGTAGTGCCAGTTCTTTGAAAATAAGGTTAACTTTCCGCCTAGAGGAGCTGCTATTTGTTCCCTGGTAGGCGGATTTAGGATTAAGTCACTGTGGTTGTGCTGATGTAGTGGCAGTGGCTGTGTCTGTGCCTCTGTTGTTACCTTGCCACTGTCGTCCTCTGTAGGCACCTCCTCTGGATTGGTTTCTGCCTCTGGAACGCCTATTCCTGCCCCTTTGAAATTTTGTGGAGTCAGGAAAGGACCAATTTTTGGCAGGCCAGTTCCTGCTAAACCTTGGGGATCGAACCTGCAGGAAATCTTTAACAGTTTGTACAGATTTTGCCTTTTCTTCCATTTTCTTCATAACCTGCTGGGCAGGTGTACCAAACAAACTTGTCTTGTCCATAGGAGCATCCAGCAACTTAGCTTTAACATGATCCGTAAAGCTTGTTCCTTTAGCCATGCATGCCTTCTTATCACTGTGCCTGTCATGGCTGATCTAAATGAAGCCTCCAGTGCATCATAGCCACATTTTAAGGAATGGTTGCTAACCTGTTGTATGTTATTTACCATCTCTAATACATATTTCTTATCAAGAGATTCATCAGTGGTTAGTTTTTTAGTTAACTGATCAAGCATAAACTCTTGGTATTGTATCATGTGAAACTGACAGTTTAAAGCTCTAGCTGAGAGAGTAGCTGAAGTGTAGACCCTTTTACCCCATCTGTCTAATGACCTTGCTTCCCTTTCAGAAGGAATAGGGTTTTAGCTGTGGTCGGCTACTGCCTTGGGACCCTGGGATATAGTTTCTGGGTCTGCAAGAGGGGCCTTGTAAAGGTGGTGATGAGTATCTGGCACCCTGTAAAATCTGTCTGGTTTGGCAGGGGCTGGGGTAAAGAATCTGGAGCGGAGCAAACATCATTGAAAGCATCATCCACCACAGAGAGAACAGGAGGTATAGCTAAGGGCCTGTGCTGTGGGAGGTGCAGAAAGGTCCTAAGTCATTTTCTGGAGTCTGAAAAATCCTGTTGCTGCCATTGGAACTGTTCTCGCATGGCATGCAAGGTTTCCCCAAAGGAGAATTCTTCTGGTGGGGAAGCAGCTGGAATGGATTCTTCAGCATCAGAATCTTCAAAATTGGAGAAGGGAGCCTCTGGCTGGTCAGTTATGTCTGATTCATCAGCAGAATCATCAGAAGACACTGGCTCAGCGGGCTCTGCCCTAGGTCTCTTCTCTCGGGGCTGAGAGGCCCTGTCTGGGTGAGATTGAGATCCTCCAATTAAAGAAATTAAATCTTCTGCCAAAGTAAGCATTTGAGAACTAGAAGAGGGCCTGGATGTGGGGGTTTAACAGGCCCTGTTTTAGTAGTCTTGGCTGCTTTAGCCCTGGCGAAGGCCTTAATGGACATGGCTGCTGGAGGCCTAGCAGCACCACGTGCTGGGGTAGAGACATCCAAGGGGATGGTGTCTGATAAGTCAACCACCGTAGTGGGTAAAGATTCTGAGGTCGATTCAAGAGTTGTAGCAGGGGCCTCAGTTGTAAGAATAGTTTCAGCTGTACTTTGATCAGTTTTCTCGGTTTCGCCGAAACCGAGACACTCGGGCTTTGCTTTACCGTGGTTTCGCCGAAACCGCGGACCGCGAGTGTCGGTCTTTATCTTTGCGTTTTTTGGTAGATTGGGTAGTCGGAGGATCCGACGGCATAATATACGCAAAATCAGAACCGAAAAACTGTTCTGCAAACTCCGACCGACGCCTAAGCGTGCGTCGGTTGAAAGAGGCACAGGCCGAACAGGCTGCTACGTCGTGGGCTGGGCCTAAACAAGGCAGACAGTAAGAGTGGAAATCTTTATGAGGTATTTGTTTCCCACAGGTTAAACAATTGTTAACTTTTTCTGACATCGGCTGAGGCAAGAAAGAGTCCCCAACGCGGTACTTAGCTTTTAGAAGTCTTCGAAGTAGTATTCGGTAGAAGTAATCTCTGGATCCGACCGACCGGCACTTGCGAACAGCTTCTGCTTCGGGCGCCACGCGGCAAGAAAGACTGAGGAAAATGGCGTCGGCTGATGCTTTTATACCCGAAGACGACCAGAGATGACGTCGGGTGGAGTGCGACATCAGCCGAAGCCGGACCCGGACTTTGGAATCCGGCCGACTGCAGGGCTGCCTGACGGCAGGACAACCCACTTGTTATGACTGCAGATGCATCCATGAAGGACATCAGAAAATTCCTGATCAGAAGATGAATCAGAAGAAATGGGAACCTGATCTGAAGAATCATAATCAGTGCCTTGCCTAGGCCTCTTAGCAGGGGGGGTTGGGAACCCCCGATTAAGGTAATTAAATCCTCAGCCATTTTGATCATTTGTTTTTAGGCATAGGGGCCTGAGCACGTGGCTCATGCGTCATTTTTTTAGACCTAGAAGTTGATTTTGACCTTGTCTTTGCTGATGGCGTCTGTTTAATATAAAAATGTTGAGGCCTGAAAACACTCTCAGAAGCCGGTGCCTGCTCAGCGGCTCCGGACCCATCCAAGGTAGAGACATCCGTGGGTTCAATACTTTGCGAATCTGCGGCATACTGGACTCCGAATGGGTCTCTGTAGAGGCCTGCGACTCAAAAGTAGCGGGTATCAGGGGCTGCGAAAGTGCCTCACTGAGTACCGGTGAATCGGCGACTGGCTTAGGAGAAGCTTTGACGTCAGTTTTGGACCTTGACAGCATGTCTCTGTCTTTTTCCTTGCGTTTTTTGTGAACTCTGGCAGTCAGATTGCTAACCGACGACATTTCAGAGTAGTTGAATCTTGAACCAAAATATTTAGAAGCAAAAATATACAGACGCTCAATAGTGCGTTGGTTAAATTTAGCACAAAACCGACAGCAAGGTATGTTGTGATCAGGGCCTAGGCAAGAAATACAGTACAAATGAAAATCCTTATGAGGTATTTGCTTCCCACAAGTAATGCAATTATTAACTTTTACTGACATCGGTAAGGAGCAAGAAAAAGTTTCCCCAATGGTGTACTTGGCTTTAGTTTGAAGACTTCGGTTCTGAAACTCAAAAATGAAAATTTCAGGAGTCAGCAGACCAGCACTTGCGAAGTGCTTCTGCTTCGGGCACCGCACAGCAAGAAAGACAGATTAAAATGGCATCGACTGCATGTTTTATACCCCTGACGACCCGACGTTATGGAAGAGGAGACAGCAACCGATGCAGTACCCAAGACTTTGTTATTCAGGCCGACTGAGGGCAACCTGCCAGCAGATTACCCAAATGTAATGACTGCAACAGTGAAACACGAAGAACATCCGCCTGTATAGACCTCAGATCATAAAGGTAAACAAATCACATCTGTTGTAAAGGGGGAAAAGATCCATTGTTATAACTAAACACTGTATTTTCTACAGACTTATCTGTTAGTGTTTAACAACACAATGGCCAAAGTGAACTCATCAGTATGACACTGAAGCTAAACTATGTTACCCAATGGAGGTAGCAGCATCTTTTTTCGTTTTACCCAAAAATGCACATCATCTGGATGTTGGCACTGGCATATTGATCCTAGTGGTCATGTCTAACTGACAAGCTAAATCCAGTAGTCTTAGTTTTGTTCAAAGGAGGTTATTAGATTATAATATTATAAAAATCTTCAGTCTCCATTTTCCTACTCTGTGCCAAAGTCGCTTAAAAACAAAAAAGTGTTCTAGAGTCATCCCTTACAATAGGCACTGGTGTTTGTGGATTACCCAATGAATCGTTTTAAAAAGTCAAAATCATTACTGCAAAGATAAGGATAGCACTAGTTTATATGTGAGGCACTGAGGGAGGTAAGTCAGACCACTTCACATGACCTGAAAGCCTTATGTGAAAAACAGACCATCTTTAACACTGAATCCATGAGGATCTAAATCATGGGTTAAATAAGAAAAGACACTGAGGATGGGGTTTAACTACCAAAGTCTACATTCAAACTGAACTCTTTAAAAGGGACTACAGGCAGCTTCATATAACTAATACTCAAGAATGTAAAGCTAACATCTTACATCCCCACGTAGTTACACAGACACATGCACACACACACCTGTAGCAATTTGCAGGAAAGTGCTCAGTGTAACTATCAGTTTACACGCTGCCAATGAAGCAATCACTTAGACAAACTGTCCATTAAAATTTCCAGTTTTCATGTTAAAAAGGTAGTTTAACTAACTAGTAGGGGTTATGCCACTGATGGAGCTGGGGTTGAAGTTGGGCAACAACTGAGTGTGCTGCCTTGGATGCCAAATCCCCTTGCTACAGCTCAACACCATACCATTAAGAATAATAATTTAAACATTAACCTTAACTGTTGTCAGCTTGGCATGAAAATGTTTGTTCATGTTTAAAGATGTTTTAAATAAATGCAGCACTTTAACTCTTCGTAATTATGCCTTGCTTAACATTTGTCTGGTTCTCCTGGTGGTCTTCCATACCTACACTACTTACATCAGCAAGAAAGGCTAATTACAAAGGCCTAAGTGACAGGAAAAAGAAAGGAAATTCAAATTTTCAACACACATTATTGTGAGTATATGCTTTATTATAATCCTCATATGAGATTAACAAAAGAAATAGCAATTGTGCACCATATGAACTTAAAAACATAGCAAATCTACAAGGCTGAAAGTAACCCCACTACTAGTTTCTGTACTTAATAATTTTTTTTTTGGAGACACTGTTTCCTACGTTTTGCATCAAAGCATGCAGTACATTACTCCGATACATTTTCTCTCCATTCATTCATGTTACTTACGCCCAATCGCTTCTTACATCCTTCATAAAAATATATACGATTTCCCTGCTGTCCTCAAAAATGATTCACTTAAAAGGAAAACTGTGGCTTAGAGAGACAAATTGTCTAAGTCATAGCCAAGGCTTTATGTTCAAAACACAGCTCAGATGCCTGTAGGAGCTGGCTGGGGAAGGTGGCATTGATTGGTCACCGTAGGCTCACCTTTCAAGGGAGGGGGGTCTCAGGCTCCCCACAAGGGTGACACATACCAGGAGCACTAGGTGTTACCCGATGGAGGTTTAGCCTACTAATCCTCACTGTCACAATGCATTTCACACTTACAGCCAAGGAGAACTGTGTGCGTGAAGGCATGCTTCCCCTCAGGAGCCTGCAATGGTGATGGAACTCAAACAGAGCTCTCAAAGGTGGAGAGGATATTCCAAGGAAAGGAGTCCCCCCTCCCGGGACTAGGAAGCTGGCCTGCTGTCTACCACCCAACTGTCTTTAGGGACAGAATTAGGATTCCTGGACAAGAAGGAATAGGCCACAGGGCTCTCAGCCCAGGAATACCACAATAACCTCTGAAGGAATAGCAACTGGGTCTGAACAGGGATTCTATTGGGCAAGGTACTTTTCACTTGACCTCTTGCATACTAACATTAGCGGAGATAATGTACCCATACACTGAGTGGGTGCCTATCCATTACGGATGCATCACAAATGTCATTGCTACAGTGACATCACTGAGAAATATGCTATATTTATATAGGCTATGATTAAATAAAAGGTTTACAAAACTAACATCTCAATGACAGATAAATGTATCAAAGCACAACTCACCAAATTATGTGATGCATATTGGAACAGTAACAAAAAGCTACAGGAAATTACATATACAACACTAGTAATGAGCACCATAAACCATTTCATACACATTTTTAGTAACTCCTTATAAACTGGGTAACAAGCCAGTATAGCTGCACTATTCTTAGGTATGACCCATGATGTTCTCTAGTTAAGTAACCCACTCAACAATGCACAATATGCAAATAGTGCTTAGGTAAATCAAATCCATGTCTGCAGAATACAGTATCTTCACAGCTTATATCCTACACTGTCAACTTTAGGAGGAACTACAAAATTTAGATATGAAGCAATCAAGCCTGCTTTTGGTAAAAAAAATATCTTAGCAAGTCACATTAACATCAATAAACATTTGCAATGCTGAACTCTGACCCAACCTTTGTTTAAGCAGGCTGCTCAGTAAGTGAACTGCTGCCCACTGGGCATAGAGAGGTGGCTACTGTAAAAAGTGTGCCAAACCCTATAATATGTTTAAACAATCCTTATCACTGACCAACTAATTTTATGCAACAGTTGTTGTTGGGCAGAATCCGAAGCAGACTGTAAAGAATCAATCTGCTCAAATGCAATAAGTGTGATACCACCACAGATTGTGTATCAAATTTTTATCAAGTGCTTCAAAGCTTTTGAGAAGATGGACTGTTTCAGGCATAACATACTACTAATCACATGGCTAAAATTATCTTTTAGTCACTACCTATAACCTTAGTGACCAAACTGCCTATCTACTGGTGTTCAAACTTTCAGCAAGCAGACATTACTGGTACTTAAGCAAGTCCATCTGCAGGGCAGTATGGTCCCTCGAGACACGGCCATCAACTCAGAAAAGAATACAATAGATACAGAATATACAGTGGAATTCACAAGAATGCTAATGCATAGGTAGAAACATCATTATATCAAAGTAGTCACATATTTTACAATGAAATGACTTCGTTAGCACACCTTCCTCCCTCCTCCCAATCTCTCACCTTTACTTTCCTGAAGGAAATAGATGGGGGAGTTGAACTGCCAGTTCTACAGACCACATGACAAATTCAAATCAATGACGTTTATGCTGAAACAATTTCTAATATAGTATCTCCGCTTTTACTGACCAATTCAAGCACACACTTTTTTTCACAAAAGCGACTATTAACCTGCTTTTACAAATTGTTTCTAACAAAAGAACACAAGCAGGCTTGAAAGATGAATGGACAACAATAGCCCAAAAGGAACACACATGGCAATATCCTATTCTAAGCATCATTAAATACTTTAAGTACACACACAAAGGGGCAAAATTTACATGAGCCTATCCCAAGGATGGGCACCAAGGTGTACTTTGTCTGCAATGAAGTAATCAGAGGCTGGGGGCAGTGAAAATGAAAACTGACAATACCAGACAGACCTAGCTGCACCGTGATGCAAGACATCAAATCTAACTAACAAACGGACAAATACAGAAAAAAAAATACGTCAAATATGAACAAAATACCAAACAGGACAGGGGCTGGTATGCAGTACAGAAGACTCAGCAGATTATTGTTCTTTTCTTCTGCCAATAAAACAAAATATTTCATTTTGTCAATAAAGATTTTCATTTGTTCCTGCATCTTATTACACAGTTGACTTTTGTGGAACTGGGCCATCTTTAAAAGGAATAAAACATCTGAGGTATGTGGTCGGTAAGCCTTGGTTACTGAAAGGCATCTCATTCTTGGCTGCTCTCTTTCCTTTAAGAAAAGAGATTTACTCTTGCATTACATTTTTTCCAGTCACATTTGAGGACAACTACCACTCGTGGTGATAAATGCACTCAGCAGATTCACATAAGTGTACGTTAGCTGGTTTAAAACTTAGTAGTAGCATTAACATTTTCTCCATAAATTTTAAGTTAAAATTTCTGAGCTCACTTCTTGCTGCCAACAACCCACTTTACGGAAAGGTATGACTTTGTTAAATTATTAGAATGTTCATGCTGGGGGGTACAGACTATTAAATTAAATTAAACTGACTGAGTAAAGCATGCTGTATTAAGACCTTTTGATAGCCAGGATAGCTCAGTGCTAAAAATAAAACCAAAAACTTGGCCTGACAGCGATGAAGATTGCAAGCTACAAGTATGCCAACGCTGAAATAAATAAGCCAGCCACACAGTTACTATGGTACAATCCTGAAAACACAGTATTGAAGATCAAAGACTCCAAAATCATTACTTCAGACTAAGAAAGCTTATTCATGTGTCCCAGGCAGGTATGTCCCTAGCCTTAAGCAGCATTCTACCCTCACCCAGAATGATGTTTCAATACAAACAAAAAAAATGATTGACTAACAATTGGCTTAGTTTCTGGTGTCCTTCTAGGGGTGATCCAGTACCTGACAACCTGGGAAGATATGATCGACAGACCAGGATGCTTTGACAGAGATGGCCTGCATCTGTCTCACTTGGGCTTCAGGCTTCTGGAAAGGCTCTTGCCTCCCCCATAGTGCCTTTTTTAAGAAAAGTGATGAGGTTAAAACTACCAACATAAAAATCTCAACAAAACACAAATGAAAAGATCACGCTGCTAAACGCTAGAATTCTAAACATGAAGCTGCACTCATTGCAAGCATTCTTAACCCTGGAAGATGCTAACATCTGCGCAGTCACAGAAACCTGGTTCAAAGTTGTGGACAAGCAACCCCAGCCTTACCTGGTTACTCATCCTATCATACATCAGACCCAAACTGTGGGCAGTAAAGCCAAAGGAGGTGGAGTTTCACTATATATTAAAGACACACGCACCTCCAGGCTGGTCAAGCAGTATGATGCACAGGAGACACTCCAGGTGCAGTTAACCATTGAGAAGACCCCTGTACAAATTATAGATAGCTACCAGCCCCCAAATCTGGCTCAAGATGCCCAATCTGCCTATCTGGATCTCTTTGAATGTATCAAGATTCAACCCTTTACCCTGATCCTGGGTGACTTTAACTACCCAAACACAGACTGGAAGAACTACTCATCCCAGAACACAAATGCCCAGAAATTCCTTAATTTTGTCAATGCAAATGCCTTGGAACAGCTAGTCAAAACCCCCACAAGAGGTGATCATATCTTGGACTTGGTGTTAACCAACAGGAGTAAACCAATGCAGCATCCCTTAGTATCATCCTCCCTGGTAAGATCCAATCATAAAGCAATCACTTTCGAAGTCACCATCACCCCCCAACCCTCTCTAGCTACAGTCAAACCAAAAAACTTGTCCAAAGCCTCCTGAAGGATGGTTTAAATAGCTTCAAAGTCCCCTCCCCTCTCTAGGAACTGGCACCAGTATCTAAAACTACATCAAAGCACTATACAAGCATTTATATAGATGTATGGAATCAGGAATATCCAAGCAGGACTAAACCATCCTCTGTAAGGAAGAGTAAAACTGTCTGGTGGACATTTGCAATAAATAAACTCTATAACCAAAGGAAATGCTGCCCAAGACCAAGAAGGAGCAGGTGCCCAATTGGAAGCTCTCTCTCCTTTGCCTGAACAAGTAAAACAAAAAAAAAGAGTACTAGTGAAATCCTCCAAAGCAAACTTAAAGTCCAAATTGAGCAGTAACCATAAGGCCTTCTTCACATATGTCGACAATCTCAAAGGAAGCACCTAGATCTGTTCAGAACTGGTGGTCAAGGGCACACATATACAAATGCCGTGGATATAGCAAACTTGCTAGCTGACAGATTAAATGAAAACTTCACTCCTCTGTCCCCCCCATCAGTAAATCAGGACATCCCCAGTACCTGCCCCCTTCCCCTTATATCTAGGGAACAGGTCATCACTGATCTCTCAGAAGGCAAAAAATACAGCCTCCATGGGACCCGATAATATCCCAGGCTGCACCCTACTGAACTCGGACAGGAGCATGCAGCACCATTAGGTGCCCTATTCAACCAAAGCCTGAGTACTGGCTTCATTCCTGCTGAATGGAGGACAGCACAAAGGTACAGCGTCCACAGATCTGGGAAATTATAGACCCATCAGCCTAACTAGCCAGATCTGCAAGGCCATGGAACGAATTACCATGGACCTCATTAACAAGGACATTGCCAACCTCCAAACACTCGAGCCTGCACACAGTTTGGCTTCATCAAGGGGAGGTCGTGTCTGTTAAGTTTGGTCGACTTCTTTGAGACAAACCAAAGCCATGGACAAGGAGAAGACTGTGCACACTGCCTACCTTGACGTGGCCAAAGCCTTCAACACTATTCCCCAATCAGGCATAATAGATAAACTCTCTCAACAAGGCATTAATCTGTATGTTACCAGATGAGTAGCTAACTGGCTCACTTATAGAACCCACCTAGTCAAAATAAGGGAAGCCACCACAAGCAGTAGACCTGTAACGAGCGCATACCCAAGGGTTTGGTCTTGGGGCCTTTGTTAGTTGGGATATAATTTTCTGAGGTGCAGGCTAAAACCAGTGGGCTACAGCTGACCACGTTTACAGATGCTTGCAAACTGGGCACTGTCATAAATTCTCCTAGTGATGTGGATATCCTCCAAGAGGGTCTCACCCAAACAAATAAGTGGGGCCAGAAACATGGCCTCAAGCTGAATACCAAAAAATGCATCATCATCCCCTTTGGGAAGAGTGACGTCCCCACAAAATATCACATTAATAACGAAGTCTTAAGCACACAATCAGTCGTGAGGGATTTGGGCACCTAGGTTGATAGCAACCTGACTTTTGACCACCATGTTGCTTCCATTGTACGGAAAGCTTTCTACAAGGCCCACCTCATAAGTAAGGGCATCTCATACAGAGACGAGGAGGTTATAACATCCCTGTATTCTTCCCTTATAAGGCCCGTTACCGAGTACAACGCCCTGTTTGGCATGTACCTTGCAAACCACGTACAGCAGCTGGAGAGACCACAGAGGTTCCTCACCAGAAGAATCCTAGGCCTCAAAAATCTACCATACACAGATGGGCTTTGCCCTATCCCTCTACTTAGTTTCATACAGACTCCTCAGAGGTGACCTTTGTCTGGCATACAAGGTGATCTCTGACCCTGCCTTGATGGGACTGCTGCATATCCACAAGTCAAGCTCCACTCAAGTAACTGCAAGCACAGCCTCAACCTGGTCTGTGACATCAATAGGACTTGGCGGGACAGATTTGTGTCCCAGAGACTCCCCCATCTGTGGAACAGACGCCCTCTCCACATCAAGCAGAGTACCGGTTTACCCCTTTTTAAGCACAATCTGGATAACTGGATGGGAAACAGAAAATACATCCCTGGGATTCCACCGATGTCCCTGTTGGACAGGGGCATGGGGTGCCAACTTGTCTAAAATGGGCTAAATCCTTGGCTAAACTTATAAGGGCCTCAGGGCCAATAGCCTAATAACTTCTTATGATCCTTACTCTGAATGCTCTGTACACAGATTCTGCTTTAAATGTTGAATCTACATATAGATGTACTAGAAAATTATAATGAGATCATGGTAAAGACCACAAATTACACTTCCACGAGTACATTTCCCAGATTTCATCTCATGAGAACAGAATTTTGTTTTTTTTTTGAGAACTATAAATCACGGTCCCTGATCTTTGTGCATGAAGATTTTCAATGACAGAAGAATACAAAGTCAGAAAGGAGAGGAGGAAGACAGGAAGAATATGAATGCTTTTTTCTTATGGTGTTGATAAGAAACAGAGTACACAACAGACTAACCATACTGAAGGAGACATGAAAAGTATTCCCTTGTAGCTTAAAATGGCAAGGCTGACGTTCAGACTACATCCATATCATGCAAAAAGAAGGATCAGTAGAAAGATATCATGCTTGGCAAAGTCAAAGGTCAGCATGAGAGGAAGACTGGTGGGATGAACATATATTAACTACAGCCATGGATGCCCCTCTGCAAGTGGTTAGTCATCTAATTGACAACAGAACATTAAGGACCACTACCCATGGGATCACACAAAAAAGGCAAACATCAGCATTTAAACAGCAACACTACCAAGTACCTTTTATTCAAGCCTCATACGCTTGAATCAAAATACAGCTCTATATGTCATAATACCAAATTAAACATCACTGCTTTTTCCATGGAGGACAATGTTGGCAAGACAGCAGTGAGATTCCGGAATTTCCCTAAAAGCTTTGTAAGAAATCCTCAAGTTACTGCTGAACTGTATGCTACATGAAGTATACCAATGTGCTGCAATACACAATAGATACAGCCCTGACTGCAACATCAGCAACTCATGTTTGAATAGCAAACCCAATGTGTAAAGATTTGGCCAGGAGGGGATAGGGTGAAGCAACATATTTTTGCCAGCTCACCTATCCCAGGGTGAGTGACAGTATTTGCAGCCAAAGAGTTGTAGTGTGTACCACTTCTTGTGAGATCAAGGATGCTTAGAATACAGCAACACAGTGGGGTCTGAGCTGCAGAAAGGACAGGGCAACAGCCACTAGGAGTGCAGAAATCTCCAGTATCAACTACCCCCCCCCCCAACACACACACACACACACACACACACACACACACACACACACACACACACACACACACACACACACACACACTTTACACCAAGGCTTCCCTGGTTGTGGTGCCCTGGTCTGAAGGGATACGTCTGACTGGTGTTATGGAAGGTAAGGAGGAAAAATCAAGGTGGTGCTATAAGACATGAATGCTGGCAGGCAGCTGTGGTGGGAGCCATAACAAACTATGTGCACTGATGAGGAAAGCTGTAGCCACAGCGGTGGCCAGTAGCTCAGACCTCTCAACTGTACTTATTTTGGAGGCAGATAGCCATTTTAAATGCTTGGATTTACTCATTCACCTGATGTAGTGGTTTTTGGAAGCACGTATTTTTTCAGGCTTGCTTCACATGTAGATGAAGCCACAGTTTGTTGTTTCTTTGATTTCCATGAAATAATAGGCCCACCTCTGTTGTACTACGCCTATCGTTTTGATCTGTTGCCCGATCTGCATCACTGTTTACTACAAGCTGAAGTGTCTCTTCACTTTTCTTGTAAGACAGCTCTCCGTCCAATGTACCTTTTAAGTACCTTAGCATGTTTGGCTATTGTTAAATGAGATTCACTTAGTTGTGACAAATATTATGAAAGTTTACTTACAATCCAGCTAAGATCAAGTCTTGTGCATGTCATAACATATATCAAACTACCCACAAGCTCACGATATTTTCTTTGGTCGGTAGAGTCACTGTCATATTCGAAGTTTGTTTTTTGTTCAGAAGGGGTACTTCTTACTTTACAATTAGACATACCAAATCTCTTGAGAATTTTTGTGATGTACCTCTTTTGGTTAATCTTTACTTCACCACTGTTCTGGGTAAAGTCAATGCCTAGAAAATATCTTAGCTTTCCCAGATCTTTCATTTTAAATTTAGCTTTAAGCATTTCTTTTACATCATTCAGTGATTCATTGTCACTAGCTGCTATAATGAGATCATCAACCCATATAATTAGGACCGTTTTCTCATTTTCAGCCTGTCTAGTGTACACATAGCAGTCTGTCAAACCATTTCCACAAAGATAATCGTGCAACATTTTGTTCCAGTTACGTCCTGATTGTTTCAATCCGTACAATGACCAATTTTTTGTCACTATTTGATTTCTTTTCAAAACCTTCAGGTTTCTCCATATACACCTCACAGTCAATAGGAGCATGTAAATAGGCCGTTTGTACATCCATCTGGTGCAACTCTAAATGATGCTGAGCTGCCATCTGCATTAGACTTCGTACAGATGTCATACTTGCAGTTGGTGCAAATGTTTCATTGTAGTCTATACCAGCAACTTGACTGTAGCCTTTAGCCACATATCTAGCTTTGTAAGTCTCACTATTATCTGCATTGTCTTTTACAGTGAAAACCCACCTACCCCCCACTGCATTTTTATCTTCTGGCAGTGTGATGAGTGTGAATGTGTTGTTTTCCTTTAAAGACTCAAGTTCCTCCTTCATAGCTTTGACCCACTTCTGCGAGTTAGACAAAGTAATGGCTTCTTTAAAGCTCTGTGGTGTGTTACATATTAGACACTAACAATAGTCAACATTACTGTCACATAATCGTCATTTTCAACTTTACACTCATAGTCCATTAAGTATGCAGGTGGTTTTCTCTCTTTTGGAGTACTGTGTATCCTGCCTTTCCTCTTCCTGTCTTATTTTTGTGTCTTCATCATCTATTGTAGATTCAGTGAGATTTACTTGTATTTCTTTTGTGATTTGATTGTCAACTTTTGATTCTGACAACATGCATACTTCTTCTGATACTAAAATCTTCATCTATCACTTCTGGGTCTGTCTGAATCTGGCATTCAGCTACATTCTTAGTAATGAACTTGACTAACCTGTGTTTAAGGACCCTTCCGGTGTCTGGATAATAGACCAGATATGATGGGCTGTTTTTATCATATCCAACAAAGATCCCCTTATCACATCTTGGGTCTAACTTCCTCTTATCTTGTCTGTATGCATACCACACGCGTTTACATTAGGCTGTCGAAAACTCAAACAGTCGACAGCGTTATAATTGACACGAAAATGTCGAAACCCCCGAATTTCAAACACAACACCCAAACACAACACAAATTGCTCTACGCAGGGGACAAGCCCCCCTGCACCCCCCACACCCTCCGCTACTTAAATATACCATCTCCGAGATTGCACTAAATTGACACGCACAATGACTTTCGCTTTCGACATTTTGGTGCCGACAATATCAGCTTTGATATTGTCAGCCTTTCAACAGGGTGAAGTAGACCCTAGCACACTGATCCAAATTCTTTCATCCTTGAAAGATCAGGTTTCTTTCCTGTTAGCATGAAGAATGGGGTCTGCCCCACATGCCTGTTATAACATAGGTTGCGAATAAAAGCAGCAGTCATTACTGCATATGTCCACAATTCTTTAGATAAGTCGCTCTCTATCAACATACACCTTACCATTTCGAACAGTGTTCTCCAGTTTCTCTCTGCTGTCCCATTCTGATGGGGTGAGTAAGGTGCTGATGTTTCATGTCTTATAACATTTTTACTCAGTATTGACCGAACATCTTTTGACATGAACTCAGTGCCATTAACTGATCTGATGCACTTTATCCTTCCATAAGGGGCTGCATCTGCAATGAACCTTTCAGTCGCTTTGACTGTCACCCTTGGCTTTCAGAAAGTAGACAAAACATCTGAGTAGTCATCAGTAAATGCTAAAAAGTGTACTTAAATCCATCTTTTGCTACTGGCTCAATTGGGTCGTCCAAATCAGTATTGACTAGTTTCAACACAGTTTTTGCTCTTGCATCTGGTTCTCTGTTTCTGCTCTGTACAAATTTCCCTTGCGTACAGGTTTCACAATCTAGGTTAGGTCTCTCAACTTTACCTTTACTTTTCATTCCTTTTACCACTTTTTCTAATTTTGACACATCTTCGAAATTACAGTGACCAAGCATTTTATGCCATGCTTGAATGTCATAACAGCTCGGAAATGCATCATAATGTGTCTCACCTTCGTTTTCTTCATCACGTGTCTAAATAATAGAGTCTATCATACTCAATTATGTCAAACCTGTTGCAGTTTTTATAGAGAAGTAGGTCCCATCCTTGTTTAAAGTTGATAGAGGCTCCCTTGGACGTTTCTGCCTTAACAGAAAAAATGCTTTGTGGATACGTCAGGATGTACAGCGCCAGAGTCATCATAACCTTTACTTTGCTTCCCTCTGTGTTTAGCAGCCATACCTCCGCATTACCTCTCTTCTGCGTGACACCACAGGTGCTAGTCCCGTCAGCCAATTCCACAATGTGCTCCTCTGGTTGGAAAGTTGCATCAAAGTATTTAAACTTTTTCAGGTCATTAATATTGTTCAACGTGGTGCCAGTGTCCACCATTAATCCTTTCTGTTTTAATCCACGAATCTGATGCTCATTCATTCTGAAGACAAGTGTGTGATCATCCACGTTAGTTGCTTGTTTCACATTATCTTTCTTCTTTCGTCTGCAGTTACTGTCCTTGTGGCTGGAGTTTTTGCACAAAATTACACCACTGTCTCTGGCCTTTATATTCTCTCCAGCATTTTCATGCCTTGTGTCCCTTTTGGCCACAGCTATAACATGTAATCTCTGCTTTTACCCTTTCTCCAAGGCCACTCGCTTACATCACGTTATCATTACTTACATTGACATTAAATTTCTCGGTATGTTCATAGCTTCTCAACTTTGTTCTGAACTCACCAAAGCTCAACTTATCATCATCTTGCGTGATGTGGACTGGAAATGGTTTAAAAGTTTCAGGCAATCCTTTCAGAATCACTGCAATTAGTAATACATCACTGAGCTTCTCCGTAGCATTTTTAAGTGCCGTAATGGCCGTTTCAGCCCGAATAATATAGTCTGCAACACTTTCACTGGCAGCCTTCTGGAGGCTTGTTAATTCAGTGTATAGGCTAATTACCTGTGGCTTCCCTTTCCCAGCATAATGGTCTCTCAGGATCTAAAGCGCTTCTCTACCGTCGTCTGTAGCTTCTCTCATGATGAGGGACAAACTTTTGTTGTCTAAGAACTGTATTAGTTCTGCATAGGCCTATTTTTCTCAGTGTCTCCTTCCTCCTCATTCTCATCATCCTCTGCGTCTTGCTGCACATTTCGCAAAATGGCATCTTTCAGCCCCAGCAAGTGCAGGTGTCCCAAAAACATCTCCCACAACTCATAATTCTTTTCATCTCCGTCCAAACATAGTCTACGCCATCGGCTTCCTCCTTCCCTCCTGGGCCCATAACCTGTTGGCGCTGTCATCTTAAGGGCAGGAAAACCGGGCTAAACATACATTTACAGAGGAAAAATAAACACACGTGAAGGCAATCAATCTGGTTAAAAATGGAAGAGGGAAACAACTCTCACTTCCTCCTTTATTATAAAGTGCATGATCACATGATCTCTCTACACCACCGATGTCAGTGTAAGAGCACACATACGATCAATCACCCTCTTTTTATCATCAGCCAGCATCCCTTGTATAATACAGCACCACTTGGTAGTATATGTTTTAAATGTAGAGTTCTGCAAATTTTTCCAGTAAGCAGTGAAAAAAACATATGAACCAATAATGACAAAACCACCCAGTTAAACATTTTAACCATAAAGGGCCACTTAAACTTCTGTCATTACAATCCACCAATATTAGTCAATATGCACAATCTCTGCAGAAGTAAGTCATCTGAATAATTCTACCTTAAAGAGATCAGTAAGTAACTAATGAAAAGGTTGCTGCTAGCAAACAACTTTATTTCAGTGTCTACAAATTCAGTGCCTGCTGCCCTTGAAGAGTAAATTGCCTACTTGTAAGCTGGTAATATTGCATGGATGGCAAACTGAAAACAGGTTCAAAGTTACTAGGCATCTCACCCAAAAGAGGACGTATTCATGACTTCAGTAGCCACCCCTAAAAATGCAAAACAGCATCAACAATCCATCAATATGCTGTGGTAGTAGAACCCACAGCCCTCTGCATTAAAATTCAGGCATGCTACCTGTTGTGCTACTAACTCAGCTTTAAAAGACTGCACCACATAGAAGTGACACTATTTGCTAACTAGCGAAACAAATCTTTTGCGCATTGTAAACAGACTTGGCATGAGCAGCAGTAAACATCTCTTCCCTTGAAGCTCACAATTCCTTGAAAATGCACTTGAAACTAAACTTCTTGAAAAAAATGCACTTGTCATAATGGGGGGACTAGAGAGCCAAAACTTAAGACACATTTTAATATGTGGTCTTGTAAACTTAGAAAGTTACTAGAACAACAAGTTTTGCATTAACACAAATATTCTGAAGGCTATGAAGTCTGATGCTCAAATGTCTGCCATCATTTTCTGACGTCAGTCATCAATGATCTGCCAGGGATTTTTCAGAAAAACACAATTTTATTAGAAACAGACTGAAAATATGAGGCAAAAATATGGACATTCTGCAACAACCTGGACAGCTGAAGGGCTATGCTGCCTACCTCTTACACACAGACACAAAACACCTCTCAACCTCTTCAGTGCAAGAAATATGGACAAACACTGTCATAATGTGGGGAACAAAGGGCCAAAGCTAAGGATACATTTTAAATATTGCTCTTATAAACTTAGAAAGTTAAAGACACAAAATTGCAACTTCGCTACTGAGTGGTGTTCCTGACAAATACGAGAGGAGTAAATAGATGAACCAAACAGGAATTCCAGCCATGATGATCAATGAAGAAACAATTGCAAGTTCCAGGATAAAACCAAACAACTTTTATTTCACCAGAAAAAAGAGAAGGTAAGCGCTTTCGCATGGGACATCCCACGCTTCTTCAGACAACAATATGTGATGCATAATTCCCTTAAATACACAAATAGGCGGGAAAAATGTTTTTAAAAAAGCAATTAAATAATTAAACAATTTAGCCAAATCTATTTTTAAAGGCACCATGTAAGAATTATTAAACACGCTACAGTATCAGACATCAATACTTCTAGCGTACTATAGCTTAGTTAACTACCTATATCATATGTATAAACTAATAGCATAGATGTCATACTGACTGGTTAAATTATACATAAATGAACTTGTCATAAAATTCATAAAATGAATATTATTTAAATCAAATTCATATACGTATGTTATAAGATATAATAACTATAATTAAAACCAGTATGTTCAAAAGTTACATGTGGCATCATGATAAATAAACAAATAGATAGATGCTAAACTACCTAGGAAAATTTATATATACATAGCTAAAAGATCTTACATTGTTCTAACTGAGGCTAAATAATGCATAAAAATATATGTAAATCTACATAAATATTCCTAATCAACATAAAAACACATATTAATATAAAAAGTCTATAAAACAACTATTGCATAAGTAATGGTTTTATAGATATAAAATAGTTCAATCCTGGATGTATATGTGCACTAAACTTAAAAATCCATTTTAATTCTGCTATTGCTAATTCATTGTCCAAATCACCTCCTCTTATGTTATCTTTTAGTATCTGTAGGACTCTAAAGCGAAAACTATGGGAAGGATGTTCCAGCAGATGTTTCGCTAGTGCATTGGTCTCTAATCCCCTACGCATATCATAGATGTGATTGTATATCCTGTCCTGTAGCCTTCTCTTGGTCAAACCCACATAGAAGGTGTATATCCTGTCCTGTAGCCTTCTCTTGGTCAAACCCACATAGAAGGCTTCACAGGACAAACAATCAGCTAGGTATATTAAATTGCGTGTGTTGCAGGTAGCATGAAACGTGGGGGTAAAGTGCAATGTGCTGGTAGGATGTTTGTAGATCTGGTCTTTAGTGATGTACTGGCATCTGTTACATTGATTGCAAGCAAAAGTGCCAAAAGGCATAGCTATATTGATGTCCAAAGTGCTTACAACATGATGGTCTATACACAAAATTTGTTTAAGATTCTTGCAGTTGTTAAGCAAAAAGACAGGTTTCTGCCCAAATTAATGATTTAATCTGTGGATCTACAGTCAATGCATTCCAATTCTTATATATTACAGATTTTATATCATTGATGTCACTAGTATATTTGGTGATGTACTTGACGTATTTTCCATTGGCATATGATCCAGTTCCAGTACTAAATTTATTGGGACCTTTATATCTATTGGTCATTCTATTGGTCAAATCAGTTCGCGGAGTCAAGTGTCCCAATACTTCTTCTCTGATACATCTCACCATATTTGGTTCATAACCCCTATTTTTAAAAAGGCACTCCATATTGTCAGCCTCTTTTATTAAAAGCTTACGATCTTTGCAAAGCCTGAATATTCTGATAAACTGGCTTTTCACAATGCCATAAAAAATGTGCCTAGGATGCATGCTGTCAAACCTAAGTATGGTATTCTTCCATACTGGTTTCCTATAAACAATGGATCCAGATTCAGTGATTCTAAGTGTCACACCTAGAAAACGTACTTCAATAGGAGACATTTCCTTAGTAAATCTCAGGAAAGTGGTAGTGGTCTCTAGGTATGACAAAAATTCATCAAACATCACCTTGGATCCTTCCCACACAATGAGAATATCATCCACAAAACGATAAGATTTAATATGTTTAAACATCTCATGTTGGAACAAATTCTCCCAATAGAAAACCACTAAGTTGGCATACGTATTTGCGCAGGGGGTTCCCATAGCAACCCCCCATTTTTGTAGGAAGCATTTATCTTCAAACAAGAAGACGTTGTTACACAGTACTAGTTCAAGCAACTGGCAGACTAAAATCACTCTGTCATTGCTAAAAGAAGTCTCATTTACTAGTAGCTCCCTAACAGACTGTATGCCAACATCATTGGGTATGGAGGTAAAAAGATTTTTGACATCTAATGTTATTAAAAGATAATCCTGCTTAGTAACATCTAGGCTTAGGTGGTGTAAGCTTTCCAATAGGTGGCGAGTGTCTTTCAGGATAGATGGAAAAGTGTCAACAACTGGCCTCAATATCTTTTCAATAAAGGTAGAAACATTCGAGGTAACCCAATTTTCCCCAGATACAATAGGTCTCATAGGAATAGGTGTAATTCCTTTATGTATCTTAGGCAAACCTTTGATAATGGGAAGGGAAGGGTGCCTAATAGAGAAATATTCAAAAATCTCCACACTTATCGGTCTGCACATTAATAAATCAAATAGTGTGTCTTGCACACTCTTTACTATGGTAGTAATATCAGATCTATCAATCAACTTATAGATAGAATCATCAGATAACATCAATGCCATGTTATTCAAATAATCTAAGGTATTCATTAGCACTATTCCCCCCCCCTTTATCAGCGGGTTTCACAGTGACATCATGATTTTTCACTAATAGCTGTAGCGACCTATACTGCTGTTCAGTTAAATTATAATACTGTCCTTTTTTGTTGTTGGTATTAGAAAATAGCTTATAAAGGTCAGCTTCACATAGTTTTAGGAAGCATTCCACCTGTGAGGGCATGTTAAGTACAAAAGAGCTGCTTCGTTTAAACTGTAAAGATCGTGAATTATTGACTAGTGTATCACATTTGTTTATAGAAAAAAATATCTTTATAGACAACTTACGACAAAACAATCTAAGATCTATGATGGTTTCACTAAGTATTGCTCTGTGAGCAGGAATATAATTAAGACCTTTGTTCAATAAACTAACAGCATAACTGTCCAGTACATAGTTAGAAAAATTAAAAACCAAGTCAGTCAGTTCCTGATCTTCGCTTGCTGCATAGGTCTCTCCCCTGAAAATGTTCTTTTTCGTCGACCCCTGCTTACAGACCTCCCTCTGTTTTGCTGCATATATTTCTTCTGATACGGTAAAAAAAGGAGCATTCCCAGGATGAGTAGATTTGGGAATGGCTCCATTGTTGGAACCAGCTCTGTTGAAAAAAGCTTCCTGGTTAGATGGGGGCATATCAGCAGCTAATCGTTCATTGCCATTAAGAACACCTGACGACAATTCTGTAGCTGGTCCCAAAGAGTTAGCCTGTGAGGAAGTAGTAGGGGGTCGATGAAGCAGGTAAAACATGTTTATCTGCTTTACTGTTTCCATGAGGTATAGTCTGCTCATTTAGAGGATTATGTCCCGAACTTTGTGAATAATGGGTTCTGGGCCAAACAAACACTTGGCCCAATGAAAAATCATTATTGTCCCTCACCAATTTTCGTTGTTTTGTCAACTTCAGTCTATTGCTAAATGCGTTAACCTGTAAACAAACGTTACGCAACTTGTCCAGGCAAAAATCAGATTGATAATGCTCCGTTATGTCTTTATAAGCATTATCTACTTTTGCACGCAATTCTTTTTCAAGTGGTAAAAATTACTGTAAAAGTAGCTTGATGTAACTAAAGCCAAGCTCTATGTTAAGATCCTGCCACTGTTTTAACAAGATGGGATGGGAGTCCCCATAGGTCGGCATGCAGAAAACCCGCATGCCTCTGGGGACTACCCTAAAGTGCAAACATGCCTCCAAGTGTAATCTTTGCCACACATAACGCTGTAATTGATACATATCATCCTCTAGCGATTTCAACATAGAATGAAATTCTGTCAAATTCTCACCAGTATTGAGCGAAGGTAAGCCAGCGGTACTGCTGGCTAGATCCAGAGACAATAAAGGGTTCACGTCCGACAAAAACAGTCCATTCCATAATGTAGTGGTGTCCCTCGGCTCCGGACAACAAATGGTGATGGTAGGTGATGGCGCCATCGTGTGTAACAGGTTGCAACAAAAAAGACAAGTTAAAGACACAAAATAGCAACTTCGCTACTGAGTGGTGTTCCTGCCAAATACGAGAGGAGTAAATAGATGAACCAAACAGGAATTCCAGCCACGATGATCAATGAAGAAACAATTGCAAGTTCCAGGATAAAACCAAACAACTTTTATTTCACCAGAAAAAAAGTGAAGGTAAGCGCTTTCGCATGGGACATCCCACGCTTCTTCAGACAACAATATGTGATGCATAATTCCCTTAAATACACAAATAGGCGGGAAAAATGTTTTTAAAAAAGCAATTAAATAATTAATTAAACAATTTAGCCAAATCTATTTTTAAAGGCACCATATAAGAATTATTAAACACGCTACAGTATCAGACATCAATTCTTCTAGCGTACTATAGCTTAGTTAACTACCTATATCATATGTATAAACTAATAGCATAGATGTCATACTGACTGGTTAAATTATGCATAAATGAACTTGTCATAACATTCATAAAAGGAATATTATTTAAATCAAATTCAGAAACTTTTTACCTCCATACCCAATGATGTTGGCATACAGTCTGTTAGGGAGCTACTAGTAAATGAGACTTCTTTTAGCAATGACAGAGTGATTTTAGTCTGCCAGGTGCTTGAACTAGTACTGTGTAACAACGTCTTCTTGTTTGAAGATAAATGCTTCCTACAAAAATGGGGGGTTGCTATGGGAACCCCCTGCGCAAATACGTATGCCAACTTAGTGGTTTTCTATTGGGAGAAAACTTTTTTGTTCCAACATGAGATGTTTAAACATGTTAAATCTTATCATCGTTTTGTGGATGATATTCTCATTGTGTGGGAAGGATCCAAGGTGATGTTTGATGAATTTTTGTCATACCTAGAGACCACTACCACTTTCCTGAGATTTACTAAGGAAATGTCTCCTATTGAAGTACATTTTCTAGATGTGACACTTAGAATCACTGAATCTGGATCCATTGTTTCATCGCTATATAGGAAACCAGTATGGAAGAATACCATACTTAGGTTTGACAGCATGCATCCTAGGCACATTTTTTATGGCATTGTGAAAAGCCAGTTTATCAGAATATTCAGGCTTTGCAAAGATTGTAAGCTTTTAATAAAAGAGGCTGACAATATGGAGTGCCTTTTTAAAAATAGGGGTTATGAATCAAACATGGTGAGATGTATCAGAGAAGAAGTATTGGGACATTTGACTCCGTGAACTGATGTGACCAATAGAATGACCAATAGATATAAAGGTCCCAATAAATTTAGTACTGGAACTGGATCATATGCCAATGGAAAATACGTCAAGTACATCACCAAATATACTAGTGACATCAAGGATATAAAATCTGTAATATATAAGAATTGGAATGTATTGACTGTAGATCCACAGATTAAATCATTAATTTGGGCAGAAACCTGTCTTTTTGCTTAACAACTGCAAGAATCTTAAACAAATTTTGTGTATAGACCATCATGTTGTAAGCACTTTGGACATCAATATAGCTATGCCTTTTGGCACTTTTGCTTGCAATCAATGTAACAGATGCCAGTACATCACTAAAGACCAGATCTACAAACATCCTACCAGCACATTGCACTTTACCCCCACGTTTCATGCTACCTGCAACACACGCAATTTAATATACCTAGCTGATTGTTTGTCCTGTGAAGTCTTCTATGTGGGTTTGACCAAGAGAAGGCTACAGGACAGGATATACAATCACATCTATGATATGGGATTAGAGACCAATGCACTAGCGAAACATCTGCTGGAACATCCTTCCCATAGTTTTCGCTTTAGAGTCCTACAGATACTAAAAGATAATATAAGAGGAGGTGATTTGGACAATGAATTAGCAATAGCAGAATTAAAATGGATTTTTAAGTTTAGTGCACATATACATCCAGGATTGAACTATTTTATATCTATAAAACCATTACTTATGAAATAGTTTGTTTTATAGACTTTTTATATTAATATGTGTTTTATGTTGATTAGGAATATTTATGTAGATTTACATATATTGTTATGCATTATTTAGCCTCAGTTAAAACAATGTAAGATCTTTTAGCTATGTATATATAAATTTTCCTAAGTAGTTTAGCATCTATCTATTTGTTTATTTATCATGATGCCACATGTAACTGAGTCAAAAGGCAACCACGAAACGAAACAATCGCCACCAGGAAGTCAGCCAAAGCTCTTTATTCCAAAACCAAGCAGACAAGGCTTTGGAAAAGTTTTGGAATAAAGAGCTTTGGCTGACTTCCTGGTGGAGATTGTTTCGTTTCATGGTTGCCTTTTGACTCAGTTTCAGTTTGGTTGCATTTCCCACTTTTGGTTTTATGATGCCACATGTAACTTTTGAACATACTGGTTTTAATTATAGTTATTATATCTTATAACATACGTATATGAATTTGATTTAAATAATATTCATTTTATGAATTTTATGACAAGTTCATTTATGCATAATTTAACCAGTCAGTATGACATCTATGCTATTAGTTTACACATATGATATAGGTAGTTAACTAAGCTATAGTACTCTAGAAGAATTAATGTCTGATACTGTAGCGTGTTTAATAATTCTTACATGGTGCCTTTAAAAATAGATTTGGCTAAATTGTTTAATTATTTAATTGCTTTTTTAAAAACATTTTTCCCGCCTATTTGTGTATTTAAGGGAATTATGCATCACATATTGTTGTCTGAAGAAGCGTGGGATGTCCCATGCGAAAGCGCTTACCTTCTCTTTTTTCTGGTGAAATAAAAGTTGTTTGGTTTTATCCTGGAACTTGCAATTGTTTCTTCATTGATCATCGTGGCTGGAATTCCTGTTTGGTTCATCTATAAACTTAGAAAGTTGATAGAACAAGTTTTGAATTAATACGAATTTTCTGAAACGTATGAAATTCTAAAGCTCAAAAGTATGCCATTATTTTCTTCAATCTTCAATGATTTGCCAGAGAAACCCCATTTTATGTGAAAGAGACCAAATAAGGCAAAATTCTGGCACACACTGAGAATATCTGGTCAACTGACAGATGCACTCAGCCATAGCTTCTTATTAAAGCCTTGATAAAAAAAAAATATATATATACCTTTCAAGTTCTGTCAACAAGATCATCTGGATCGATCATCAGCTCTGCATTAAATTTCTATTTGCTGGCAGAAGGGAGATTGCAGACCCATACCCATACAGCGACCAATACAAATACGGGACCGGTCTTACTTGGAGGGAACAGAACAGTTGTTTAAATTTCCCTCCAAGTTCTAACTGCTGGCAGAAAACACAGGGCAAGTAAGCAGTTGCTCAGCTTCATCCGCAAACACGGAAGTTGTTCCTTCTTCTCCTCTAAAAACTAAGGGCAAGCAGCCGCTTAGCCACTTCTCAGCTGCAAACAGGGAAGTTTTCTTCTTTTTTAAATAAATTGTGGACGAGCAGCGCAACCTTTTCTTTCTCCATTTACAGGGTCAGGTCATGGATGATGCCCAAAAATCAGGTGGGTGCAAGTGAGCTCGTGGACCCCTTGAGTTTATCATAGGACCCCAATTTCAGAAACACTGGGTTAAGCCAAAATATTATATTTGAGCGCATGACCATGGTTAGTCCATTTTCTTAGAATGATCCTCACACCAACTCCAAACTTGGCTCAATAGGAAAAAGAAACCACTGCCATGTCCTTTTCCTTGCTGTGAGGCTTTAAATGGTCAATGCAGTACATTTCCAGAAATGTAGTTCTGCTTTGATCTCAATCTTGTTTTCATACACATTTTTCTACAGTACTCAATTTAAAATTTCTAATTTACTGTCATTCAACAAAAGTTATACACAACAAACCAACCTTGATTAAAAGCTTATTTAATCTGGTTCAAGTGCTCACCTGATAAACCCGGACTCTCACATTTCATTGCATCACTGCTCAGGCAGAACTATTTTACCTTCAAAATGCATTTAAAATGGTACAGTTGTGCTGCATAAACACAAACTTTTTTCCTTTTGTTATAGTGTCACATCACAGTAGATTTAAATACAAACAGCACATGTACACTTCATAGGGATGAGTTTAAATACTTGGGATCAACAGTTCAGAGTAATGGCGAGTGTGGAAGAGAGGTGAAGAAGAGAGTACAGGCAGGATGGAGTGGGTGGAGAAGTGTGTCAGGCGTGACTTGTGACAGACGAGTACCAGAAAGAGTGAAAGGGAAGGTCTCCAAAAGGGTAGTGAGACCAGCTATGTTATATGGATTGGAGACAGTGGCACTGACAAAAAGGCAGGAGTCAGAGCTGCACGTGGCAGAGTTAAAGATGTTCAGATTTGCACTGGGTGTGACGAGGGTAGACAGGATTAGGAATAAGTATATTAGAGGGTCAGCCCAGGTTGGACAGTTTGGAGACAAAGCCAGAGAGGCAAGATTACATTGGTTTGGACATGTGCTGAGGAGGGATGCTGGGTATATTACAAGAAGGATGCTAAAGGATGAAGCTGCCAGGTAAGAGAAAAAGAGGAAGGCCTAAGATAAGGTTTATGGATGTGGTTAGAGAGGACATGCAGGTGGTTGGCGTGACAGAGCAAGATGCAGAGGACAGGAAGAAATGAAAACAGGCGATCTGCTGTGGTGATCCCTAACCAGGAGGAGGAGGAAGAAGAAGAGAAAAATAAAAAGCCTCAAACATTGTAATTAACATATAATCATATAGCTCCCCATAGGAACGAGTGTAGGGCAAACCCACATGGTGGAACCAGAACATCAACAAGCTTTAAAATAAAAGGAAAAGAATTTTGACCAAAAGTAAGAGTAATTTCCAGAATGTCAAGAGTTCTTGTCACTGAAAAACTAAGTTTAATAAAATTCACCAAAGCTAAGTTTAAGGTTGAAAACACAATCACAGGGCATTTTTTTTTTAAGTTCTGTTTGTAATCTCAAAAGCACAATGCAGCAATGGGCTGACCTAATTGTGAAGAATGTTGCCTACACTGAGGCTGAAGATATAGCGAACCTACTGGCTAATATATTTAGTGCTAACTTTACACCTCTCTCCCCTACATCTGTCTCTTAAAACATACCTGGAACTGGCTTACCTCTAGCTATTATATAAACACCAAGTTCTAAAGGCTCTATCAAAAGTTAAAAATGCTGCATCAATGTATCCTGACAATATTCCTGGTTGCACCTTAGCCACACCTCTAACACTATTCAATCTGAGATTCCATACAGGTTTTGTACCAAGAGAATGGGTATCAGCTACAGTCACTACCCTGCATAAGGGAGGACCTGCCAGAGATCCAAGCAATTACAAACCCATTAAGTCTGACCAGCCTCATAAGCAACGTTATGGACAAAAGTCTTTCCAATATGCAGTTGACTCTACAGTCATAACCATAGCTAATTCTCCCTCTGAACTCTTATCTGCCACCCAATCCTCATTTAATTGAGTAGAGTCATGGATCTCTAACAATCGGCTCATCCTCAACCCTAAAAAAACAAAACTACTACTTTCTCCCCAACAGTTAACCATATCAAATCTTCCTTTTCTATGTCACTTAATACCCCTATTATAGTTGAATCAAGCACAAAACTCCTCAGCGTTACCATTAATGATCAGCTAAAATTCGATCATCACATTAATAATTGTATCACGAAAACTACCTTCCCACCCCGTTTGCTCCCAAATTCTCACCAATTTAAACTCCTCTCTACTAACTAAGCTTGAGTCTACATACCATAATATAGCTAGATTTGCTGCTCAACAAACCTATAAATCCCACCGCTGTCTATCCCTGAAACACAAACTGGCTTGAACTACCCCACCTTCTCATACTCTTCCAGCTCCAAACCATACACTCAAGTTTGTATCAGCCAACCTATTGTCCAGCCCCGTCATCTCTCATCACTCACTACTCCCATACTAGAAATCTTAGGAGTTCATCCCTTGATCTATTAGATGTTTATAAACCTAAATCCAAATCAGGTCAAAATATATACAGCTATCACCTTTCTATAGCCTGGAACAAACAATTTAAGTTGGCCGTAAAAGAGTATTTCAAACAATAATGGATCTGTCATTGCTCCTACCCTCCCTGAATACAACTATCTAACTAACATATCACTAGCACTCCACTTTCTATTGTTCTTCCCTTCCCCCACCTCTTCTTCCTCTATCCCACTCCTTCCTTACCTTCTCGTCCCCCACCTCTTCTTCCTCTATCCCACTCCTTCCTTACCTTCTCGTCTTCCTATCATCTCTGCACTTTCCTTATTCTACTCCCTCCCATTATCTGTACACTTTCTTTATTCTACTCCCTCCCATTATCTGTACACTTTCCTTATTCTACTCCTTCCTTCTCCCTCCCATTATCTGCACACTCTCATTTTCCTTACCTACCCTGCAATAACATCCTTAGACTTCGCTACAGTTTCAGTTTCTATAAAACAAACATTTTCTGCATCCCTGACATTTCTTTTTTCTTTTAATCTTATTAGTCTAGAATATGGAGTCTGGTCTTAAATCACTATTTTAAGTTTTTAACTTGTTAGTAGAACTGTGATTATTTTGTTTGTTTGTATTACTATGGAGCATTTCTCCCCAGGGCTCAGGCTCAGTCAGACATTCCTGATCAACAAATGTAAACAAATAAATAAGAACACAAGCAACCTCCAAAAAACTGGACCTATCTCAGTTTGGATTCGTCAAAGATAGGTCAGGCTTACACAACCTAGATTTCTCCTGAAAAGATCACCAAAGCAATGGATGAAGGTGCATACCTTGATCTGTTCTAAGCTTTTGACACAATTCCCCACTCAGGCATATTAGGAAAGCTAAATAAACTGGGAATAAACCAATAAACCCTTATGTCACCTGCTGGATTGCCAACTGGACAGAACACATGAAATCAAAACAGCGGAAGTTACCGCCACAGAGAGACCAGTCACCAGTGGAGTACCCCAGCGTTCTATGCTGGAACATCAACTGTTTGGCATCTACCTTTCTGAAATAGAAGTCAATACCAAAGGGCTCCTTGCTAACTAAGTTGGCAAATTACTGCAAACTAGGAGCAGTCATTGAATCCACAAATGACTTTGCCATCCTTCAAAAAGGTTTGTGCCAAATAACTGGTTCCAATATCATGGAGTGAAAGTAAAGGGGGAAAAATACATTATTGTATCCTTTGGGATGCCATCTACTCCAGGGAACTACCACAGTAACGATACTCCCCTAAGAGTTGACCTACTTGTTCAGGATTTGGGAACTTGTGGACAGAGACCTAACTTTTGACCAACATGTATCCATTGTTTTAAGAAAGTCGTTCTATCCTGCACAATTTATAAAGAAATGGATTGTGTCCAGTGTTTAATCTAGGGATGTTACGGTCTCCCTTTACAAAGCTCTCATTAGGCTAATCATTTAATATAATGCCTCCTTTGGCATGTATCTGTCCACACACAAGTAACAACTGTAATACCCACAAAGATACCTTAATAAAAGGATACAAAGCCTAAACAGCATGACCTACATGGACACAATACTTGGCATCCTATAGACTGCCAAGAGGTCATCTGTGCATCTGTGCCTGGCATACAAGGCATCCTCTGACCCAATACTAATGAATTTCCTGCACATCAGCAAGCCAAGTGATATCAGCAATACTTAGTCTAGGGATCTAAACCTCTTCTGCAACATCAACAGAATGGCTTGAAAAGACAGGTGTAGGTCACAGAGGATACTACTGCTACTGCTCTGAACAGACTCCTCATCCAACAAAGTTCATTCCTGTCCATATTCAAGCACTACTTGGATCTATAGATAGGAAACTGATAATTTACCCCAGGACTTCCCCCCGTACTGCTAATGGACAGAGACAGCTCCTAAATGCTTTATTCGATTCATGGGTCTCCTCAAATTACCTATGGTATGATCCCAGTTAATCTCATTAGGGGCGATATATAATTATCAATTATGGGATGGGGATGGTTACAGCCAGGCTCTAACCAAATGGGATAAATTAATTTGAGAACAAAAAAATAAACTGGCTAGGCTTACAATGGCCCACAAGGGCAGCTAGCCTAGTGCTTACCATGAACCTATAACTGCCCTCAAGCAAGAATAGGGTGCAACTTAGGATTCAATATACTCTCTGCATTTTATTTGTTCACTCAAACTTTGCCCTTGTGATTAGACCAAATAGTCAGAAGTATATTATACCACAACACACACCCTGCCATGTACTACTGCTATACTGTTCAATGAGTTATAAAACTGAACTCACCTAATCTCACTTCCTAAAAGCAAGTGAACCACAAGAAAAAAAAAAGTGAGCATTAAAACAGACCTAAAACCTTGCTACTTTAACATTACCAACACAAGTTGCTTGAGTGGAGAAAAACTGTCACCAGTTTTTTTTCCCTCAGTATCAATTAAAGCAAACATAAAAAAACTTACAGTTTGTGAAGAGAGGTGTACAAATAACTTTACAACATTGTTTCTTGAAGTCCATCACTTCAATGTGTGCTATTAGCAATAAAAGGTATACCAGCTCTTTCCCACTAAATTAACAGCATGTGTTGGAACTATAGCTTAATCAACAGGTCAATAACCCAACAAAACTGTATGTGCTCCACTCAAGTCTTTTCTGCAACGTAAACGTCTTAAATCATATAGTGAAATCACTAACTTTAAACTAATATTTTGTCCACTATTATTACAATTAAATGTAATCATAAAATGTTAAACTCTGTGTTTGCTTTAGAATATCAGGCACAAGAGTTGCTACTATGTTAAAATTAACCACTTCACTTTTTAAAAAATACTTCTGCTCATCTTATATCGGCATAACTTTTGTTTTTAGTGGGTCAACTAGAAGACATCATAACTTCAAAGACAGTGACCACTACAGCACAGAACCCAAATGGCATTCAAAACATCACTTTAGTTGTTTTTAAAAAAAAAAAACATCACTTTAGAGAGAAATCAAGTTTCATTTATTTTCCTATTATTTCTGCTATTTACACCACAGCTGCTAAAAATGATTCTTCACATAGTAAAATCCTTGAGACTCAATCCATATAGTCGTATCTACAACTGCTACAAAAACAAAACTAAGCCATTTTTACCTTGCAGCTATTTGGCAGCAAAATTTAACATCTCAATCGTTTATTCAGTCATATGTGCATGCAACATAATGCAAAGCGCATTTTGTGCTCCTAGAGATATTTTCTTAAAAATAAACCATGTATACAATAAAGAAACACTTTATGAGCATCACTCACTAATTTTTTTTATTATTCTTAATTATTTATATTTATTTATTATTGAGTAAAAGGATCCTTGATCAGGAATAAATTTATTTTACCACTGCTAAAAAGACTTTAGGAAGATGGAGTCCCCAAAATAAGTGGTAATTAAACACAGAAAAACACATGAACAAGCACATGTACCACCATACTTTTCTTACTTAAAAGCTCTAAGTGAGCATACAGTACAAACTGGTCTCCATTTTGACTTCAACCAGTTTTGCATTCCTCTAGTACCCAAAAGACTGATTTTCACAAATGTTTTTCTATGCTGTGTGCATTTAAAACTAAAATCAGTACAGAATTTTATACTACTGGCTTACAGGTGAATACAGAGGGTTGGGGAGGTTGGTATAACGGTTAAGGTGTTTGCCTTACAGACACAAGGTGCTGGGTTTGATTCTTACAAGGGGTAAATGGCTAGGCTTAACATGACCCCAGAGGCAGTTAGCTTAGTTCTATTCTATAATCGTAAGACTTCATTACAAAATCAGTATTAAAATGCCTGCAGAGTTTGTGTGTGTGTGTGTGTGTGTGTGTGTGTGTGTGTGTGTGTGTGTGTGTGTGTGTGTGTGTATATATATATATATGTCTCAAACAAACACCATTCTGATTTACATGCCATCAAGTTTTGTACAAAGTTGGCAGGCAAGTGTGACAGAAAGGGAACTGTCGAGTGCAATTCACAGAAGAAAAGAAATGCTCCAACCTGCTTAACAAGCAGGAACAGTATAAATAATAGCACTTTTAAATGAAATAACACAAAAAGCATTACTGTTCCAGTGCTGAAATGTCAGGTCATGAAAAAGAAATAAGAATTTTTATGTTCTTCATCCATCATAAAAATGTTTAAAACTATTACTCAGAACATGGCATACATTGTCAAAACTGTAACTCTGTTCTGCCACAAACTTCTTTCACTCAGAAAATCAGAGTTGACAATAAGCACTCAGTTTAACCTTTGCTGATTATAGAAAATAGAATGCTGCAATTTAAATCTAAAAACTCAGTATATGCCATAAAATGGCAATTTATGAATATGGAAAGGGAACTTGCAATCATTAATCACAATAAGTGAATTTGTTGTTTTTAACCTATAATTTCACTCATTTTATAATAAGAAATGACAGATATGAAAATCCTTATGTGTAGGAAATGGGGGGGGGGGGGTGCACTGATAATTAAAATGCACTAACTTTCATCAATGTTTACATAAACAAACCTGATGCTTTAAGCAAGTTAGCAACAAAGTGATTACTTAAATGCTGGCAAACAATGAAATACAACAATGAAATACAACTTCTGATATTATCTAGTAAAATACATTGTATTATAAACATTAGGTATAAATATTATTACCATCTATTTATATTAAGTAACAAGCTTTGAAAGACTTCATCATTAAGGGTGAATATGTTAAATAACTGTGTGCTATAATCTTTTACTGAGGTTTTATATATGATACATCCTACTTTACTATGACTGAATTGCTTGTCATCTATCTTTCATGTAAATATTAATTGCTTATACAATAAGTAGACATTTACATTGTATTAAAATTCCATCTAATCTACAATAGTACTATATCTGTTCAAAATAATATAAATATTGCTCATTTCCATTACAAATATTCTCCATATGATAATTCAATTTATGGAGCTCAGATGTTCTGGATTGTCAAGGTATGAATGATAATATGATGGACTTAGGTTTATCCATCAGATTAGGAATGATTTTCATTCCATGGCTAGTGTGGATCTTAGTTTTGTTAACATTTATTAGTTTAAATTTGTTATATCACAAAAACTTTTTTAGTATGCCTGACGAAAGCATTTCTTGATTGGTAAACACTCAAAGTATATAAACTGATAATTTCCTTTAAAATCTCAAACATATACTTTATAGTTATCAGAGGAAAATGTTTAATAGTCACAATAAAACAAAAAATGCATAGTCTAAATAACCTAAGATGGATTCAACTTTATTATCTTTAAATACCAATGGCTTAAACAATCCTAGCAAGAGATCAAATCTACTAAAATATTTAAAACTGAACAAAGCACAAAGTGTCTTCCTTCAAGAAACTCATCTCAAAACAAATGACAATTACAAATGGAATCCTAAGGAATACATGATGTTGGTGCAATCCACTTATAAGACAAAGACAAAAGGGGTAACAATTTTATGGAAAACAAATGTGATTAACCCACAGATAAAGAAGACCTTATGGCATTAAGAATATGTACCCTAGCCAATCTATACTGGTTCCCAATGCATTGGATCAGGAACCGTTAAAAATACTTGGATTTCATTTCCAATAATTATAAAGGCAACTTAGTATTAGGAGGAGATTTTTACTGTATAGTTGAGATTTCTGAAACTACAAATAAAAGCCCGCTGTGTACATCTGCTGTATCAAAAGCTTTAAACAAGTGGTTAGAATCATTTAATCTTGTAGATACTTTCAAATTTAAAGAAGATAAATCTTTGTTCTTTTCCCATCAAGATCACAGATTTGGTACCCAAACTAGAATATATAAAATATTTGCTGCCCATACACTCTAAAATCATTAATTTCTCAATCACTCCCTGCCCCTTTTCAGACAATTCATGGATACTAAAACTTCAAAAATGGGGACAAACCATTAATCTTTAACTCCAGAATTCCAGCATATATAAACCCTGGTTATTATCTGAATTTCAGTTCTTCTTAAATATTGATTACACCACAGAGATAAATAAAATATTGATATGGGACTCATTAAAAGCTTACATATATGGTAAAACTCTAACTTGGTATAAAAAAAAAAAAAAAATAAAAAATCTAGTTTAGCTTTAGAAAAACTAAAAATAATACCTTGGCCACTTCTCCCAAATATCTACATAATTTATCCACAAGAATCAAAATACAATCAAAAGCCAATAACATTAAAAGTATCTTCCATGAAAGAAAGGGAAAAATGTCTCGGACATAGGTGACATTCTTGTTGCCTATAGAAATCACCATATGGAACATTTCCAAAAAGAAAATATACATATCAATCAATTAAATCTAGATGAAAAATGTTCCAATATAAAAAAAATACCAGAAAAATTAAAACCAAATCTGCAAGCACCCAGATCATACAAAGAAATTACAGATACAATAAAAGAGGGTAAAAACAATAAAGCTCCAGGTATAGATGGCATAATTATGGAAACCTCTGTACATTATATAGACCTATATCATTATTAAATAATGACTTAGATCTTAATGACAATATTAACTAATAGAATGAAAATACCACTATCCAAAACAATAAATAATGATCAAACTGGATTTATTTATCATAGACACACACATGACAATATCAAAAGAATAATTTCTCGTATAGATTATGTTAATAAAAAAAATAAAGACTCAATTGGCTTAGATATAGAGAAAGCTTTTGATTCCCTAAATTGGGACTATTTATTCAAAATTCTGGTGTTATTTGAATTTTCCCCTTCCTTTGTTCATCTACTAAAGAATATATATACAAATTTAGTGTATGTTAAGCTAGGTCCTTTCATCTCTAAATCTATACATATAACAAAGCGTACTAAACAAGGATGTCCCATATCACCGATTCTATTTGCTTTGGCTATTGCAATATTGGCAGATTCAATACGTAACAATACAAAAATCAAAGGAGTAGAAGTTTATAAACAATACACTTCTAAAGTAATGCTCTTTGCTGATGACATATCATTAACATTATCCAATACCAGAGAGACATTAGAAGAATTAGATATTTTAATCGACACATTTTACAGGACTTCAGGACTCCCATTTTGATAAATCAATTTTTTTATTTTAAAATTAAAAAAAATTGCAGACAAAGGGGAATCACATTATAGGGAAACAAGAATTTACGTTAAAATAGCTAAGAATTGAGTTATGCAAGGATAGCAAGGATAACAATGAATTAGTCTCAAAAAACTACAATAAATATCATCAATACAATTAAAATCTCTGTGGAAAAGTGTAACAAAATAATATTCACAGCAGCTTCCAAATAAAACTTGTAATCCACAAAATGAACAGCTTTTCAGGCAAAACAATAAAGCCCTGAGCAGGGCAAGCTTAGAAAATTTTGAAAAAACATGTGTTGTATTTTCTGTGGAATAAAGTGAACTGAAGAGTGCTGAGACATCTGAGGGTTTTTTCACAATTTTCTAAGCTTGCCCTGCTCAGGGCTTTATTATTTTGCCTGAAAAGCTACTTCATTTTGTGGGTAACAAAATAATTAACATTTGAAGATAGACCACAGTTAATAAAAAAAAGTTTTACTACCCAAGATTCTATATATGACTTTGGCAATACAACTGTTAGCAGAAAGGAGTATACTCATAGAAATAAACTCATACCCAATAAATTTTTACAGTTTCCCAAAAGAAACAGAATAGCTTTAATACATATCAGACCAAGGAAACAGGGAGGATTAAACTTTCCTGATATAGAAACATATATAAAAGCATCAATATCTAAAACAATCTTAGATTGGATAAGTCCAAATTATTCTGCAAATTGGAAAGAATTACTAATAATGAATTTGATTTACAAAAAAAATTTCAAATAGATTAAAAACAATTTGCCATAGTACATATGTATTAGTATGCAATATAACATAACTAAGATGATTAAAACTTGTAGGATTAATTATTACAGTGACTCATTTAGGAAAATTATTAATGCAAATATAGATTTAAAAATCTGGTTTGATCTTTTAACACCATTCATAGTTACAAAGAGCTATCCACATAAAATATAGAGAAATAATTCCTGGGAACAGAAAGAATTTGCTGGTTTCAATGCATCAAACAACTAAAAGTTCTGGATATGCAAACAATACAAACATACAAAATTCCACAACAAGACTGGCTAACTATGCAAAGCATTTGGACGTATTCGCAAGATATATGCAGAATTAGTAATTCTTCATTTAAGGAAATACCTAAACTTATGAAATACCTATATGAAATCATATATAAATGATTATGACATGGGATATAGTATTTCAAAGTTTTACAAAATATTGATAAATTATAACTGAAGAAATTAAATCAAATATTTTACTATCAATGAAACATAAAGCCTTTACACAATACTGGAAAGTTTTTAATTGGAAATGCTTGCACAGAATATTCTTCACTCCATATAACTAAAATTAATTCTTCCACAAAGGGACTAAGTTGGAGGTGTGAGCAAATACACAATGCAAATTGGAATCACATTTTTTTCGACTGTGTTAAAATTAAACTATTTTGGAATAGTATTAAAAACTTTTTACAAGCTTTATTTAATGAATCGTTTAACTTATCTAAAGCTCTAGTATTATTAAATGTGTACGAAGGTCTGCATTTGAAGGAGTCAAATATGTTATCTGGTATGGACAATACTTGCAATCTCAAGGAAGTGTATAAAAAAGAAGATGGAACACAAACACAATACTGACTTTGGAAGACTTATGCAGCCTACTGAGGACCGCAGCATTGTTAGAAATTAAAATTAAAGAATTAAGGATTTGTCCTAAGCCATTTAACAGTCCATGGGAAATAAAGTCTTATCGTTGATTGATACAAAAACTGAACAGATGCACTCTGATAACTGGATTGTTATACCTATAACGTAATTGTATATACTGAGCTCTGTTATAGTGTCAGGCTGATGTAAATAGTGTATATAGTTATCAAGATGTTATATACAAATACTATGGAATTTATTCAACTTAATTTGAAAAAAAAAAAAAAAATTTGAGGAAAAAGAAAATCAGAGTTGAAAACTAGCACCAAGCAGAATAAAGAAATCCGTAACTTTGCAGGCTAAGCACTTTCTTTAACTTGGAACATTAACTATATCACAACTCATAGCTCAAAAGTTATCACTACACAAAACATTCAAATGCATCCACAACACATCCTATTTATTTACAGAGTATAGATAGAAAGGTTTGTCTTACCTGTGCAGGAACCTCCTCTCTCCTCATAACCCACTTTGCAAATACAGTGATCTACGGGAACAAGCCATTCTCCCTTTGAGCTGCAGTGTAATCTTGGAGTGCCACTTGGGACAGCATTTTCCACACATTCTCCCTGAATTTCCATGAGGTCACCTGCCCCGCTCACTGTTTCTGGAAAAACTGCCAAGTTCTTTGTTACCAAAGAGCAGACCAAGTAGTAAACTCTGATGGATACCAAAGCCACACAGGCACCAAAGTTCTGAAATGCCATGTAGAAACCCTTCATTGCAAGAGGGCCCATAGACCGGACCTCTACATTAAGTCTTACAACACCAGCACTGATGTCCTTGTCTGTGAAAGTTACATCTGGTGCAATAGTGTCTATCCTCTGAAAAAGAAGTGGTCGAAAATGAATGCCAAAGTCTTGCTCAGACTCCAGGTAGTACAGATTAAATGTCTCCTTGCAAGTAGCTAAATTATCCTGAAAGCTTTTGCAGTCCCGAACAGTGAATTTTATCTGGATGAAGACTAGTTGAGCTTCACCACGATAGATCCAATTGCTGCGAAGCCAATGTTCTTGGTCACTGTCTAAAACATTGCAGTCTTCATACATGTACACAGGTGTGCCATTCAGCATTTGTTGAGAAGGGCTCCACTAGAAAAAAGAAAATAAGAGGACAGTTTCCTCAAGCAAAAGCAACATTTTCTGTGACACACTAATGGAGATCTGCCTGCACCAGAATACATAGTATCAAATTATAGGGAAATAGGAAGGCAAATGGGAAGCTGTTTGCAGATGACAAATGGACTAAGCTTGTGTTCATCTGAAAAAACAAAGGCAAGTTAGCACTCAAGATCACACAATATGTTAGTAGGGAAGATCCAAACCTGCATCAGAGCCCGATGGCCTAACCATGCTAGTATATTGTGAAGGACCAATTACCATCTCAGCACCACAATTCATAGAAGAGCTCCTAACTTGCAACACTAGCTTTTTCTGGCAAATGTCAGGAGGAGGACATCAACCTGGAAAGATGGGAACACCATAGCTGTGGGCCCAGCCACAAAAATATCCCTTGCTTACAGGCAATCAGCACTGACCTTCTAAGAGACCATAGCTGAAACAGACTGGTTGGGAGTAAAAATAAATAAATAAATAAAAATAAATTAAAAAATTTAAAAAAAAGCAATGGTTCCCATTGAGAAAGGTGGAGCTATGGTAGTTGCACTACCCCCTCCGGATATGATCCTTAAGAATCAGTTCTGACACAGCAGATGTTATTTTACCAGCGCCAACACCTTTTACAGCCAAGTCCATCTCAGGAGTAGTAATTCAATATTCTCACCAACAGGAAAGGTGTCATAATACAGATGTAGCCTTTTCCATAGGCAGTGTTGTTTGACAGGCCACATGGAATACATAAACTTATAGCAGCTCTTTCTAAACTTGTAACAAACACTTTGACATGTAGAATAAATGCATCCAAGGGGTTAAACATACTTCATTTATGTTTCTTCTCAAATACAGCAGCACAGATAACAGTAGTGGTTAAACAAAAATAAGCTTAAATAATTCAGATTCAGCATGTGTTCTTATTTGAGGATGCGTTTGAAAGGGAGTATGTTGGGGCCTCCATTAACAGAAATATCTCATGAGCCAGTACACCCAAGTTAGCCAACTGTCCATACATAGTGTACCTACCCTTTTATGGTTTACCTACTTCTACTATACCATTTGGATAGGGCAGATGCTAGTTTAGGATATGTACGAACCTCTTACTGAAAGAGCTTGGAGCAAAGTAACTACAGTCTCTTCATAGATAAAATGGCTCCCAGTCATCGACACAAATGTGTTAATGCACTTATTCCATGCAGGCCCAATTTGATGAA
Source organism: Protopterus annectens (assembly GCF_019279795.1). NCBI lineage: Eukaryota > Metazoa > Chordata > Ceratodontiformes > Protopteridae > Protopterus > Protopterus annectens. The sequence goes on from NC_056741.1 coordinate 361,016,057, forward strand.
ATGTGAAAGGAATAAACGCCAATACCTACCCCTGTATCTGGAGGATGAGGTAGCCAACCAAGTTCAGTCTGTGCCGACATGGTGTTCAAGAGATCCACTAGGTAGGGGAAAAAAAAAGAGAAAAGGATTATGAGTCTACAGTCACATCCTGATTAAGGTCATCACTAACAGCTCACTGTCACTTCTACAATCACTTATTGTGAAGTTAATAACTATTCTGATGGACGAGTCACGTAAGCACTGAGACAACTTGCTATAGCTTTTCCTTCCTTCATTTACTGCACCACTTTAGTGTTCAGAATAAGTGCTTACAGCCACACACAGACACACACACACACACACACACGTGTAAGTATGATACAAATAAGGTTTTACAGTAAAATAAGTGTCACCTTGTGGGGTTCCATCAGTAACTTATGAAAACAAATCACAAAATCAAAACCTGCCTACAAGCTAATACACCCACTACATAGGCAGAGGAATAAAAAAAAAAGTTGTCTTACCATAACATTCCATCTGTATTGTTGATTCTCGTTCAGTCATTACTTATGGGTATCGGTTCCGAGCTAGGAACCGAGCCGGCCATTTTCCAAGCTCGCGTCAGCTTCAAACCCTCGAGCTAAACTCTTACACACAAGTCCCCTCTCCCTATTACCTCAGATTGAGTTTGCAAGTTAAAGAAGGTAGAGGCTACGTCTGGTCCAATAACCTAAGAGAACTGGATGGTGAGATCCACTAGAAACCACAGGAGGGGTAAGGAGGGAGGGTCGTAATGACTGAACGAGGATCAACAATACAGATGGAACGTAATAAGACAAAACTTCTTTATCTGATATTGTTAATCCTCGTTCATTCCTTACATATGGGACAGAGTCCCCAGCTACCTCTATTCCTGGGAGGCTCTCATGGAAGGACATTCCTGAGCACCATAGAACCAAAAGATGCTCTTCCCCTGAAGGCCAAATCCAATTTGTAATGATTGAAAAGTATGAGGCGTAGCCCAAGTCGCAGCTGCACAGATGTCATGTAAAGAAGCTCTGGCATGGAAGGCAGCAGAAATTCAGCTTTCATGGTAGTAGGCAACAAAATATTACGGTGTGTGTAAATAAAGGTCACACAGTCCTTCAACCATCTAGCCAATGTGACCTTGGCAACAACTCATCCTAATCTAGGTCCAGAAAAGGCCAAAAATAACTGGTCAGATTTATGAAAAGGTTTAGTCCTGTTTAGGTACAAACGGATTGGCCTGTGAATGTTAAGGGTATGTAGGCAATACTCTCCTCTGTTTGAATGGTTGGGAAAGAAAACTGGCAATTCAATAGCTTGATTAATGGACATTTCAGAGATAATTTTAGGCAGAAATGACGTATTAGTTCTCAGACACACTATCTCTATGAAAAATCAAGTATGGACTCTTGATACATAAAGCTTGAAATTCAGAAATACATCTGGCAGAAGTAATAGCGACCAAAAACAAGGTTTTCCATGACAAATACTTGAGGTCGCAAGAAGAGGCTGGTTCAAAAGGTGCCATTGTCAGAGCTTGCAGAACTAATGATAAATCCAATGGTTGAATAGGTTCTCTAAAATGTGGCTTCAGATGATTCACACCTTTTATGAAGGTCTTGCACAATTTATGGGATATAAGAGAGGAATCTTGGACACCCTCATGAAAATTAGAAATTGCAGCCAAATGAACTCTAATGGTAGAGGCTGATAGTATTATCGACACTGGTGCTGAAAAGGGGTCTACTTGTTTATCTTTCAGCTAACAGGTAAATCTTTTCCACTTGCTCAGATAAGTAATTCTAGTGGAGGACTTATGTGAAGCAATGAGAATATCACGTACTGGTAAAGAAAGATCATTCTGCCTGGCAATCAAGGGAATTGGAGTAGCCAAGCCGTTAGCTTCAAGCTGTTCAGGTTGGGATGAATCAGGTTCTGTGGGTGTGAGATAAACTCCAGGATTGGATGGAGGATCCATGGTTGATCTAGTAGGGGAGGCCAAAGGAATGGGAACCAAATCTGTCGTGGCCAATATGGTGCTAGGAGGATTACCTTGCTCTTCAACCACCGGGCTTTCTTCAGAAACTGGGGAATGAGAGGAAAGGGTGGAAATGCATAGAGAAGACCCAAGAGCCAATCGTGGACTAGAGCATCCCTGGGTGACTGTCCCAGAGGGGGAATCAGGGTGAAGTAGTTGCTGCATTTGTATTTGGCTGGGGATGCAAAGAGGTTGCAGCAAGGACGGCCCCAGCGGTGGAAGATCTCTGCCACTATCAAGGAATTCGGGGACCACTCGTGAGGTTGTAGAATGCACCTGCTGAGTTTGTCTGCTATCACGTTGGAACTCCCGGGAACGTGCGTTGCTAGAAGAAAACGGTTGGTAGCCATCGCCCATTGCCATATGCTCATGGCCTCTCAAACGGGGTAAGATCTAGTTCCACCTTGCTTGTTGATGTACCAGACCACCGCCATGTTGTCTGATTGAATTGCAATTGGCCCAGACAGCAGCAGGGGATGGAATGCTTGCAACGCCAGAAGCAATGCCCTCGGCTCTAGAACAATTATATGCAGATGGGTCTCCAGTTGGGACCAAGTGCCTTGGACTGTCTGTCCCCAACATAGCCCCCCCACCCAATCAGGGAGGCGTCCGTGGTCACTGTGGCCTTGGGCTGCTGGGGGGGGGGTGAGACCACTGAGAGATTTGTGTCATCCACCAATTTAAATCCTGTTTGCACCTGTGGGTTACTCGAATCATGGCTGAAAGAGGATGCTGAAAAGGATACCATTGGGCGAGCAGTAGCTTCTGTAGAAGCCTCATGTGAAACCTGGCCAGGGGAACAATGGTGATGGAGGCTGCCATGGAACCCAACAGCTGTAGAACCGAGTGAGCCGTGGATTTTTCCTTTGAAAGGATTGGAATTAGTTGTTGCTTTATCCTTAAAATTCTGTGCTCTGGAATAGCCGCTCTGCAGTTTTTTGTGTCCAAGATAACCCCTATGAATTCTGAGATGGAGTGAGACTGGATTTCTGACAGTTTATGGTTATGCCTAGACTTTGAGCAGCGACAAGAGAGTATGCCAGGGCTTTTTCCAGTAGATGTCTGGAGGGGGCGGAAATGAGCCAGTCATCTAGGTATGGAAACACCTGGGATCCTTGAAGTCGCAAGTGAGCTGTGACAACTGCCATGCACTTTGTGAACACTTTGGGGGCTGTAGAGAGTCCGAAGGGCAGTAGTGACTGGCTCCCGCATGGAAGCGTAGAAATCATCTGGATGGCCTGTCCTCCTTTATGTGGTAGTATGCATCTTTAAGATCTATAGAGCACATCCAATCATCTTTTTCTAAAAGCGGGAGGACAGACTGTATAGTGACCATCCAGAATTTTTGTACTCTCACAAACTTGTTCAATACACTGAGGTCCAAAATTGGTCTCCAGTCCCCAGTTTTCTTTGGCACCAAAAATAGTCTTAAGTAGAATCCGGTTCCTATCTGGTCTGGAGGGACTATTTGGATGACTCTTTTTTTCTTAGCAGCTTTTCTATCTGTAGTGCTGCTTCTTCCCTTTGACAAGGTGGAACGTCAGGAAGATTTTTTGATGGGACGGGATATGATAACCTCTGGTTATGATCCTTTGTACCCAAGAATCGGTGGTGATGGTTAGCCAGGCAGAAGGGTACAAGGAGAAACATCCCCCAACCACCCCCAGAGGAAAGAAGTTGGGCCGCTCTTCAAGAGTGCTGGTAGGATTGACCAGGGAAAGAAACCCTGGAACCCTGGTTACACTCCCCCTCTGCCCCGAAAGGAGCATCGTCCCTGTGAGTTTCCTCCTCTGCCTCTGAGGGAAAACTCAGCCTGTGTGTCACGGAAAGGACCCTGAGATTTCTTGAACCATATCTTCCCACTCTTTTGGTTTCGGGAGAAAGCACGTTGAGGGGAACAATAAACGGCACCTATGGTAATAAGGGTCTTACCGTCTTGTTCACATCTGGCCAGTGTGCTTTTAACTTTGGGCCCAAACAACAAGGAGGGCTCAATGGAGGCATTAAGAAAGGAAGACTTAAAAGGTTCTGCGAAGTTGCACAAGCGCATCCAGGCATGTTGTCTCAAGACCACAGCTGAACCCGCCGCTCTAACTGCTCCTTCTGATGCGCGAGATATCACATAGAGGAGTTGGATATTGACTCAATGGTGGCCAGCTGAGAGGCCACTTTGTCACGGACCTCATCAGACACTGCACCAGCCAAGGTTTCAGAGAGCTCAGAGACCAGATCCCTTTGAAGCCTGGTAAAATGTGCCATATAATTCAGGGACCTGATAGCAAAGGTCGCTGAAGCAAAAGTGCGCTTCCCTATTCTGTCCAAGGCCTGGGACTCTATTAGGTGGATGGACAATCTGGCTTTCTTCTTCTGTCAAATCCTTTTTTGTTGTGGCCCCCACCACCAAAGCAACTACAGGAAGACCTTTGGACCAATGGGGATCTGAAGCAGGAGGGGACAAGGTCTTATCAGGCCTCCGGGAAACAACTTCAACATTATCAGGGGCCTTCCAAGCATGCTACACTATGAACTTGACATGTTCATCGGCAGGTGGAGTAACCCAGGAGGTAGGGGGCCAGGCACAAAAAGGCTGCAGGAACACAGATTCCTCAGGGGTCAGATTAAAGGGCTGCCAGTCACCTCTCTGTTTCAGGATTTCAAGAATAATCGGCAAAGGATACCTCAGAGGGTGACCGAGGGGATCCTTCCCCCTCATTGAATCTGTCTCTTCAGTGAGAGATTCCTCTGTGGAGTCCATGTGCTTCCCCTTACAAACTTTTCTGGTGAACCTCCTCAGCAAGAGAAGCTGGGGAAGACAACGGAAAAGGGGATTCCTGAGGGAATACATCCTGAGGCCCTTGCACCCGGTGTCCACTAGGTGCGACTTGTGAAACCAGTGTACCAGAGGAGAACAGAGGTATAGACAGTCCAGTATCGCCAGAAGCAGCAAAAGCCTTCTCCATTGGTTGGAAGGCTGGCCCACCCAGAGAGGAGTGTATGTCGAGGACATGGGGCACTCCTCCCCTAAGTAGCTCAGCCTGCCCACTCAGAGTCCCTAGATGGCTGTGGAGCAGCAAGCTATGTGTATCACAGCTGACATCCTGGGTCACAGCAAAACATTCCTGCCATGAAGGCAACTGTGGTTCCTTAGTAAGATCCATAAAAGGGAACAGTGGAAGGGGAAGACTGTACTATATCCATGGACTTCGAAGGCAATGAAGGAGGAGAATAAGAAGGTGTCTTTGGAGATGGGTGATCACCTCCCAAGGAAGGATAGCTCCTGGGGGGGTGGAATACCTCTGGCCAAGAATGCCTGGTCCACAAGACGCAACACATCATGTTCAGAAAGACTTCTAGTGGACCTCACCAAAACTGAAGGAGAAAAAGGCCTGTCCACAAAAAAGGCAGACTCTGTGCCCATCTCATCTGATCACACAGAGGACAATGATGCTGAGAAAGACTGAACTACTATAGTCTGCCTGAAGAAGTCATCGGTGCCGATGTCACTGTCTGCACCGACACAGGGATCATTGCTGAAACTGGAACCGACAAAACTGGGGTCAGTAATAAAAGCCTCGGTTCCGAGGAAGATCTCGGAGCCAACGCGGTCAAAGTCTGCATCGACTGAACGGTTGGTGCCGATACAGTGGTAAAGGTCTGAACTGAGGAGCCCCTCGGTGCCGATATGTAGAAGGCTGCAGGAGAGGACGGAGCCGAAATCACTAATGAAGCCAAAGGCCTGGGCACCAAAAGCACTGGGGCTGACAGAGAGCTCCGGAGCCGAAATTTTAGCCTTTTTAGATTTTGGTTGTTGAGTCCCCAGCCGGGGACAAAGGCAAGGATTTAGCCTTAGTAGAAACATGCATTTTCTTATGGGCTTTAGGAGGGGTTGAGACCTCTGACCCAGAAATAGCCTCTGAAAAGGGAGATTTTAGAAGTCCCTTCAGTATCAGCTTATTTTTCCTTTCTAACAAAGTTCTATTAGAAAGGTTTTCAAATATAGTACAAGGTGGTTCATCAGATAAATGGGAAGCTCCCAAACAATAAACACATAAAGAGTGTGCATCAGAAGTAGGCAGTTTGAGTCCACAATCAGAATACCACTTAAACCCCGGACTACCCTTTTTATCTGCCATATTAACAAAAAGAAAGTACCAACAATGGTACAAGAGTACCCGAAGGTATGAAAAAGAAAGGAAAGGGATTACCAACGATGGTAAGGAGAAATTACCTTGCGGTTAAAAAAGGGTAAGTAAAGGACAGAGAAGAAAACCTGAAATTATGAACGCTAGATGCGATAGGGCAAGAGACAAAATATTAACTTTTGACAGAAAAGTAAATTTGTAAAGCAATTAAACAACAATTGACTGTACTTCGCTCAAGAGAAGTGACACAACCGAATGGCAATGCGGCAAACGAAATTTGAGGTAACAGGGAGAGGGGAATTGTGGGTAAGAGTTTCGCTCGAGAGTTTGAAGCTGACGCAAGCTTGGAAAATGGCCGGCTCTGTTCAGAGCTTGGAACCGATACCCATACATAAGGAATGAACAAGGATTAACAATATCAGATCATACATTTTGACCACAGAGCAATTATTTTTGAATGAATGGGGGAAGATGTTACACAGCAAACTATTTTATGAACGGTATTAAAAGGACATAGTCAGCTGCCTTTAACTTTTTGACAGATGTAATGTTTTTCCCAAACGCTTCAGATAGTACCAAAATTATTCAAAAAGTCATGGGTACTTGTAGTTTAGTACCTCTGTACACCATAAAAGAAACCCTCAATCTAAGCATTCCATCTTCTGAATGAAAATGTGGTATGGACCCACTTATTTCTCAGGTTTCCCAATAATGCTTTAGCAATCTGTGCAGAAATTCAGGGAACAAGTATGCCAGGCTTCCTCAGCACATTTCTGCAGAAAGCTAGCTACAAGTAGTTCACATTGCAAGCTGTCACTGTGCACCACTCCAACATACTCAGTTTATGAGCTAGAAAACCTCTCCCAACAAGACTTTAACAAAACATGGTTATTCTCTGGGTTTACACTGTATATATGACTGTCTTATGTCCATGTTCTCACATGCTACCTTATCACAGTTATCACATACAGTCTAGATTTGTACAGCCAGGTCAAATCACTATAGGACTATGAATGTTTACAAGAAGGCATCTCAAATTAATATGAGCAAAGTAAAGGATTTTCACACGCCCCCGCTTCTTTTGTCAGTGTGCATTAAAACAACAAAAGGGGGAGGGTGGGTACCTCTGACCCCCACACACACACACACACACGCTCAGAAAGCCTTGAGCAGAGCAGACTACCTATGCACTGGTCTGACCATGCATATTTTGAAGACTTAATACACAGTACATAGAGTGCAAATGGAACCATTAATTCACCCTCATTGTGCAACTCTGCTAATGGCATTAAAGCCTGCACTTTCATCAGTGGCATATTCTTACACGTGTAATTCAATGCCTGCAGCCAGCATGCGTTCTAAAACCAAACCAGCAACCTAAACCAATTAATGTTTAATGTTTTCCAAAACAATATAACAATATAATTTGATGCTACGTTAGGGTATTTTGATGCTTTACAGTCCCATGTGCTGTGCTGCTCCTCTTCTGTTAACTTGTAATTCTAAACTTAAGCAAAATGAAGTGAATGAAGCAAGATGACATGGCAGTTGAAGGACCATTATTATTTACAAGCATGTTGGCATGGTATTACATCAGACAGCATCAATGTCCACTTGCTGGTTACATTTGTTTTGCACTCTGTACACGGCTGTGTGTGACATACAGCTTTAAATGCAATCCAGCTGTAATTATTACAGGCAAATCTGGCAATGCAAAATAAGAGAAAAACTTGGCACCGCACCTATCAACACCATGCTGCCAATGAACACAAAATCCAGATGAAACTTTACAAAGCTTGGTCCAGTTCTCATCTCGTATACGCTTTAAAATTGACTACCCATTACTGTATGTAATAGATGCATTGATATAGATTATGTCTTGGGGCTGCTGGCATATTTGTACAAAATTACTGCACTTGGATATCTGAAACTTTTTAAAATACAGCTCATTTTCCTCGGGGCACATATGTCAATGAGATTCTTTCAACGTATCTCTTTACTTGTTGAAACAGCTTCAAAAATGTGACAAAAGTACAGAAACTCCCACTAACAGTGTGGAATTAATACTAGAAAGATTCACCTTCACTTGTCAAAGGGGCATCCAACTGGTTTTACTCCCATGCACTAAAAGAGTTGGCTTAGATCTACAAACATCTAAAGGCAGTTTGCATTTTCATAGTCATGTGTAAGGTAGAGCAAATTAAGAGCACATCCAGCTAAGACTCTCAGCGCAGCACTGTCTCAGTCAACAATACAGAGTACTTATTCCATGGATAACCATGCCAAAATAATTTTCAGCACACTATTAAAATGTTTAATTTCACCCGTATCCCAAATAAAATATTGATTGATGAGGGTAAAGGATCAGCTGCTCAAACTAGCACCCCATTGTATAAGCACAGTCTTGAAGTCTTCACAGTGACTTACAAAATAGTTAGTGCACCTTCTCTACCAGCAGTGTTAATTACCTAGACCACAGTCCTGTGTGCAGTCAGTTTTTACTTCATCAGGCATGTAGCACCTATCTTTACAGAATGTACTTGTACAAGTGTGAAAGAAGAATATTTTATCCACACAGACGGCAAGACATACAACACTTGCGTTTGTTTGCCATTTGTTGACTGGACTAAAATACTGACTCTGCTGGACTGTTTTAAGCTCTGTCCAGGGAATACATGAAACTACCAAGGAGATCAAAATTAGTAGTCACAGTACAAAGATATGCTTGACAGATTATACATTGTTAAAACAATGACACACAGTAGTCTTAGTACAACTAAAACTTCACAAATATTGTAATCCTCTCTGGCAATTACAGTACAATACAAGCAGAACTTATGTTAAGAGGGGTAGTTTGGGAGTAAATTTGTGCAATTCCATTGTTAAAGAAGAATTTATAATTTTGCTTAATTGAATAAGAAGGATTAGTCAAATTTCATTTAGGAAAGAGTGCAATGGATTTTAGATGTGAATGGATTTGAGGCAAGAATGCAGAAAGCATGTTCAGTGGAGATATTTTGAATGAGGGGCATGAAGGATAGAGGACTGATATATATGGTGACAGCAGATGTGACGACAGAAAGAAGGCTAGTGGAGAAATGTGAAGGCTGCCAGCCTAGCCAGATAGAATTTTATAGGTAATTCTGTCATCTGTAAATATTAATGTAAACCACAGACTTGTCTTAAATGGTAAAAATAGGTAATTCTGTCATCTGTAAATATTAATGTAAACCACAGACTTGTTGTCTTAAATGGTAAAAATAGTGTTACATGTGCAACTGGAAAAAAAATGTAACAGTGCACTCTGCTGTAAGGAAACGAAGTCAAGCATTTTATGACTGACTTTGATATTTAAAGTCAGCTCCGGCCAATCTACATGAAGACATTCTTTCTATTATTTTAACCATGAGTTAAATTGCTAGATTCAAACATGCAAATGTATTTTTATTGCTCTGCTCCCTGACCAGCTGCAAGATAACAAAAGGAGATGTTAAGAATGTAAATGTAGTTTGTTAGCCTGGGAACCCAGGGAAGTATGAAGAATGATCTAATGTGAACCAAGAATGTGATTTTAAAAACAGAGAGAATCAGAGATTATTAAGCATTTTTGTCTTGACCATCCAACTCATCAGAACTCTGCCTGTGTTCCATATGCAAGTTATCTTAGACTGGTGTTTTCTCTTGGAAATAGCTAGAAACTACAAAGATTTAGTGTTTTTGTGTGATGTCAGAACTGTACTACTGAATTATTTTAAGTATTTCTCTGTGATCTCTGAACTCTTGACTAGCACTGTGTAGTAAATCTTGTTTTTTTATTATTTATTATTAAATATTTTAAAACCTTTCAACTGTGGCTGTTTTGTGTAGAGATAAGTTAAGCTCTAAGAGTACATTGCATGTATATAGGGATCCTGTACCAAGTCACTCTAATAAGCCTTGACTGTTTAGTTATTCTACCATTTGTATAATAATATTGCACAGTAATAATTCAACACACTTTTAAGGGCCTTTGAGTAGCTGATAAATATTAGCTGGGTGGTGGCAGTGATTTCTACTGTATAGTCTGGGTAAAAGGGGCACAGCTGGAGAACCTGTGCCAGCCTTCCCCAGGAGTGTGTGTGGTTGCATAAACTCTTATCTCAAAGTGTGTGGGTCAGCTACTTGGGCAGTGACACGAAGCACTGGTTGGACAGAGATGGTGCTGGAGATTTTAGCTTGCCCAGCTGGCTGAGATCTGGACCCTATAGCTGTGCCAATGGGGAGTCTTACTGGGAACCTGGAGAGCAAGGGAGTGACCGGCCCCGGACTGACTGTGATCTCTGTGTGCTCTTAATGGAAATTGCACTTTACTTTGTGCATTTGTTATCCTTTCCTCCTATATGAGACGCCCCTCACTGGTGTTAGTGGCGAGGATTGAGGCTCCTTGATTGCCTGGCCAGGGCACGGGCGTCACAGCAGACATTACATTATTTTTTATTTGGGGGCTATCCACCTACTGTAGGGGTTACATCCTTTTCAAATCAGGTTAGTTTTGAAGTTAGCAGGGAGAAGTGTGAAACTAGACAGAATAAGTTTGGACAAAGTATATCAAAGAATTCAGTATGGGACTGCTTACAAAAAAATGAAAGCCTCAATACACCATGCACAAAATTTCGGGAAAAAGAGTTACCCAGTCCTGCAGTATAAAACATTTAATTTACTGTAAAAATCAGACCCCTCAATATATTCCATTTATCAGTTTTCCCATTTTTAGGGCCAAGTCACTGTTTCCCCATTAATGAGCTTTAGCAACTGCATAAGGACTTTAAGCACAGAGGTCTTTTTATAATAGTATTCATCAATTCTCATGATGCATCTTAACAGTGTAGTTAAGGTTATATTACACATTTACAACTCACAGATATACTTACAGTTAGATTCATTTTAAGGATACTTACAAGTTGAGTCGGGTTTTCCAGTATTACGTTTTGCTGATCTGGCTGACTGCTATCAGTATTGTTTTTGCATGATTTTTTTTCTAGGTAGAGTGGGTTACTTTGGGGGGGGGGGGGTTTATTGAATGTGCGTGTGCACATCTCTCCTACTCATACAGATAAACACACACACTTTGTGAAATTTGCTTAAAAAGAAAAAAATGTATTTATGTGCATATGTGGGGATTGGAGGTTACTTTAGGTAACCAGGGTGTGTAAGTAATATGTACATTTCTTCTTTAGTCTGTAGTTAATACACAGTGTATGTAATATATAAATAAAAAGAACCAATGACACTACACTTTGGATGACACACAAACATGCAGACTACATACATCACAAACAAAGGGTGTGCTGAAAACAAACGTCTAATCTGAGATCATCAGTTAGGACACACATACACGCATGTTTATACACCAACATTAAAGTGTAAATTTTGCTATCAAGGAAAAAAAAAATACTATAGCAATAAACATGTGAAATGAAGACCCCTTTCTGGATTTCTTTGCATTTATTATACAGATGCCCATCATCAAAGCAGATAGTCTGCTCTAGTCACATTTTTCCCTCTAAGGCAGGTACACTCACTCACCATTTTAATCACAGAAGTGAAAGGTTAAGAGCTCTTATACGGATCTTGGGCCCAAGACCTCCAATGTAATATGCTGATGTTAATGCTGCTAGATCAAGAATTATCCGCACACTGCAAATAACTAAGTGATTAGGCTATACTGTCTAAATACACACAAGCTAAGACAGTCATATTTTCTTTTTAAAAAATCACTCAGATTAGTGAAGCGCATTGTCAGAATTATGTCATGTACCAGCACCTCTGGAAATGCAGTACTAGAAATGCTGTGTTATCACATTCTTGCACACCTTTGGTTACTATAAGCATATAATTTCAAACTGCACCAAATGAATGGTGACCGCATGTCCCTTTAAGGCAAGCTGCAACACGGCTCCAAACTTTGATCTACTGATCTCAAAACCAGGAGTACAAAGTTCATACAGAGAGATAAATAATGGGACAACTCTGCCTGAAGCACAGTAGAACTGACACAGGAGGCATAAAGAACATCACTTTCTGTCAAAATGTTACGACATCACAAAGGTAACACTCCTTCACCACAGGAAGGCATGAGGCTGCCAGCTTCTACATGTTGTAACAAACTGAAGACTCAGTAACATGTCCCTACACTGAGACACTTGTGACACTGGCAAACTTCCAAAGCTGGCTTCCTACAGACATCCTTCAAAATCAATGCCACTGGTCTTTTTCAAGAAGGAGAA